>NC_068391.1:24352339-24652339 GCF_023724105.1 Carassius gibelio
GAAAGCTGTAAACTGACAATCTTGATCATTGCAGTCCTAACATTAGTTTTTGTGCATATAACTTCTAACACATTAAAAACTGTCTTACAGCATTGCAGAAAACATTTTATTTCATAAGACATAAGCAAGTTTCAGTTTGGCAAGATTTGCACTGAATACTGAATGAAACAGCTTTCTCTAATAGAGAGAAAAGCTTTTGAGCAGATTTGGGCTTGATTTCACTTCATTTGAACAGAACACTATTTCAGCATTACTGGACTCAGAAAGCTGTAAACTGACAATCTTGATCATTGAAGTCCTAACATAAGTTTTTGTGCATATAACTTCTAACACATTAAAAACTGTCTTACAGCATTGCAGAAAACATTGTACTTCATAAGGCATAAGCTTGTTTCAGTTTGGCAAGATTTGCACTGAATACTGAATGAAACAGCTTTATCTAATAGAGAGAAAAGCCTTTGAGCAGATTTGGGCTTGATTTCACTTCATTTCAACAGAAACACTATTTCAGCATTACTGGACTCAGAAAGCTGTAAACTGACAATCTTGATCATTGAAGTCCTAACATAAGTTTTTGTGCATATAACTTCTAACACATTAAAAACTGTCTTACAGCATTGCAGAAAACATTGTACTTCATAAGACATAAGCTTGTTTCAGTTTGGCAAGATTTGCACTGAATACTGAATGAAACAGCTTTATCTAATAGAGAGAAAAGCTTTTGAGCAGATTTGGGCTTGATTTCACTTCATTTCAACAGAAACACTATTTCAGCATTACTGGACTCAGAAAGCTGTAAACTGACAATCTTGATCATTGAAGTCCTAACATAAGTTTTTGTGCATATAACTTCTAACACATTAAAAACTGTCTTACAGCATTGCAGAAAACATTGTACTTCATAAGGCATAAGCTTGTTTCAGTTTGGCAAGATTTGCACTGAATATTGAATGAAACAGCTTTCTCTAATAGAGAGAAAAGCTTTTGAGCAGATTTGGGCTTGATTTCACTTCATTTGAACAGAAACACTATTTCAACATTACTGGACTCAGAAAGCTGTAAACTGACAATCTTGATCATTGAAGTCCTAACATAAGTTTTTGTGCATATAACTTCTAACACATTAAAAACTGTCTTACAGCATTGCAGAAAACATTGTACTTCATAAGACATAAGCTTGTTTCAGTTTGGCAAGATTTGCACTGAATACTGAATGAAACAGCTTTATCTAATAGAGAGAAAAGCTTTTGAGCAGATTTGGGCTTGATTTCACTTCATTTCAACAGAAACACTATTTCAGCATTACTGGACTCAGAAAGCTGTAAACTGACAATCTTGATCATTGAAGTCCTAACATAAGTTTTTGTGCATATAACTTCTAACACATTAAAAACTGTCTTACAGCATTGCAGAAAACATTGTACTTCATAAGGCATAAGCTTGTTTCAGTTTGGCAAGATTTGCACTGAATACTGAATGAAACAGCTTTCTCTAATAGAGAGAAAAGCTTTTGAGCAGATTTGGGCTTGATTTCACTTCATTTCAACAGAAACACTATTTCAGCATTACTGGACTCAGAAAGCTGTAAACTGACAATCTTGATCATTGAAGTCCTAACATAAGTTTTTGTGCATATAACTTCTAACACATTAAAAACTGTCTTACAGCATTGCAGAAAACATTGTACTTCATAAGGCATAAGCTTGTTTCAGTTTGGCAAGATTTGCACTGAATACTGAATGAAACAGCTTTCTCTAATAGAGAGAAAAGCTTTTGAGCAGATTTGGGCTTGATTTCACTTCATTTCAACAGAAACACTATTTCAGCATTACTGGACTCAGAAAGCTGTAAACTGACAATCTTGATCATTGAAGTCCTAACATAAGTTTTTGTGCATATAACTTCTAACACATTAAAAACTGTCTTACAGCATTGCAGAAAACATTGTACTTCATAAGGCATAAGCTTGTTTCAGTTTGGCAAGATTTGCACTGAATACTGAATGAAACAGCTTTATCTAATAGAGAGAAAAGCTTTTGAGCAGATTTGGGCTTGATTTCACTTCATTTCAACAGAAACACTATTTCAGCATTACTGGACTCAGAAAGCTGTAAACTGACAATCTTGATCATTGAAGTCCTAACATAAGTTTTTGTGCATATAACTTCTAACACATTAAAAACTGTCTTACAGCATTGCAGAAAACATTGTACTTCATAAGACATAAGCTTGTTTCAGTTTGGCAAGATTTGCACTGAATACTGAATGAAACAGCTTTATCTAATAGAGAGAAAAGCTTTTGAGCAGATTTGGGCTTGATTTCACTTCATTTCAACAGAAACACTATTTCAGCATTACTGGACTCAGAAAGCTGTAAACTGACAATCTTGATCATTGAAGTCCTAACATAAGTTTTTGTGCATATAACTTCTAACACATTAAAAACTGTCTTACAGCATTGCAGAAAACATTGTACTTCATAAGACATAAGCTTGTTTCAGTTTGGCAAGATTTGCACTGAATACTGAATGAAACAGCTTTCTCTAATAGAGAGAAAAGCTTTTGAGCAGATTTGGGCTTGATTTCACTTCATTTGAACAGAAACACTATTTCAGCATTACTGGACTCAGAAAGCTGTAAACTGACAATCTTGATCATTGCAGTCCTAACATTAGTTTTTGTGTATATAACTTCTAACACATTAAAAACTGTCTTACAGCATTGCAGAAAACATTTTATTTCATAAGACATAAGCAAGTTTCAGTTTGGCAAGATTTGCACTGAATACTGAATGAAACAGCTTTCTCTAATAGAGAGAAAAGCTTTTGAGCAGATTTGGGCTTGATTTCACTTCATTTGAACAGAAACACTATTTCAGCATTACTGGACTCAGAAAGCTGTAAACTGACAATCTTGATCATTGAAGTCCTAACATAAGTTTTTGTGCATATAACTTCTAACACATTAAAAACTGTCTTACAGCATTGCAGAAAACATTGTACTTCATAAGGCATAAGCTTGTTTCAGTTTGGCAAGATTTGCACTGAATACTGAATGAAACAGCTTTATCTAATAGAGAGAAAAGCTTTTGAGCAGATTTGGGCTTGATTTCACTTCATTTCAACAGAAACACTATTTCAGCATTACTGGACTCAGAAAGCTGTAAACTGACAATCTTGATCATTGAAGTCCTAACATAAGTTTTTGTGCATATAACTTCTAACACATTAAAAACTGTCTTACAGCATTGCAGAAAACATTGTACTTCATAAGGCATAAGCTTGTTTCAGTTTGGCAAGATTTGCACTGAATACTGAATGAAACAGCTTTATCTAATAGAGAGAAAAGCTTTTGAGCAGATTTGGGCTTGATTTCACTTCATTTCAACAGAAACACTATTTCAGCATTACTGGACTCAGAAAGCTGTAAACTGACAATCTTGATCATTGAAGTCCTAACATAAGTTTTTGTGCATATAACTTCTAACACATTAAAAACTGTCTTACAGCATTGCAGAAAACATTGTACTTCATAAGACATAAGCTTGTTTCAGTTTGGCAAGATTTGCACTGAATACTGAATGAAACATCTTTATCTAATAGAGAGAAAAGCTTTTGAGCAGATTTGGGCTTGATTTCACTTCATTTCAACAGAAACACTATTTCAGCATTACTGGACTCAGAAAGCTGTAAACTGACAATCTTGATCATTGAAGTCCTAACATAAGTTTTTGTGCATATAACTTCTAACACATTAAAAACTGTCTTACAGCATTGCAGAAAACATTGTACTTCATAAGGCATAAGCTTGTTTCAGTTTGGCAAGATTTGCACTGAATATTGAATGAAACAGCTTTCTCTAATAGAGAGAAAAGCTTTTGAGCAGATTTGGGCTTGATTTCACTTTATTTGAACAGAAACACTATATCAACATTACTGGACTCAGAAAGCTGTAAACTGACAATCTTGATCATTGCAGTCCTAACATTAGTTTTTGTGCATATAACTTCTAACACATTAAAAACTGTCTTACAGCATTGCAGAAAACATTTTATTTCATAAGACATAAGCAAGTTTCAGTTTGGCAAGATTTGCACTGAATACTGAATGAAACAGCTTTCTCTAATAGAGAGAAAAGCTTTTGAGCAGATTTGGGCTTGATTTCACTTCATTTCAACAGAAACACTATTTCAGCATTACTGGACTCAGAAAGCTGTAAACTGACAATCTTGATCATTGAAGTCCTAACATAAGTTTTTGTGCATATAACTTCTAACACATTAAAAACTGTCTTACAGCATTGCAGAAAACATTGTACTTCATAAGGCATAAGCTTGTTTCAGTTTGGCAAGATTTGCACTGAATACTGAATGAAACAGCTTTATCTAATAGAGAGAAAAGCTTTTGAGCAGATTTGGGCTTGATTTCACTTCATTTCAACAGAAACACTATTTCAGCATTACTGGACTCAGAAAGCTGTAAACTGACAATCTTGATCATTGAAGTCCTAACATAAGTTTTTGTGCATATAACTTCTAACACATTAAAAACTGTCTTACAGCATTGCAGAAAACATTGTACTTCATAAAACATAAGCTTGTTTCAGTTTGGCAAGATTTGCACTGAATACTGAATGAAACAGCTTTATCTAATAGAGAGAAAAGCTTTTGAGCAGATTTGGGCTTGATTTCACTTCAATTCAACAGAAACACTATTTCAGCATTACTGGACTCAGAAAGCTGTAAACTGACAATCTTGATCATTGAAGTCCTAACATAAGTTTTTGTGCATATAACTTCTAACACATTAAAAACTGTCTTACAGCATTGCAGAAAACATTGTACTTCATAAAACATAAGCTTGTTTCAGTTTGGCAAGATTTGCACTGAATACTGAATGAAACAGCTTTATCTAATAGAGAGAAAAGCTTTTGAGCAGATTTGGGCTTGATTTCACTTCATTTCAACAGAAACACTATTTCAGCATTACTGGACTCAGAAAGCTGTAAACTGACAATCTTGATCATTGAAGTCCTAACATAAGTTTTTGTGCATATAACTTCTAACACATTAAAAACTGTCTTACAGCATTGCAGAAAACATTGTACTTCATAAGGCATAAGCTTGTTTCAGTTTGGCAAGATTTGCACTGAATACTGAATGAAACAGCTTTCTTTAATAGAGAGAAAAGCTTTTGAGCAGATTTGGGCTTGATTTCACTTCATTTCAACAGAAACACTATTTCAGCATTACTGGACTCAGAAAGCTGTAAACTGACAATCTTGATCATTGAAGTCCTAACATAAGTTTTTGTGCATATAACTTCTAACACATTAAAAACTGTCTTACAGCATTGCAGAAAACATTGTACTTCATAAGGCATAAGCTTGTTTCAGTTTGGCAAGATTTGCACTGAATACTGAATGAAACAGCTTTATCTAATAGAGAGAAAAGCTTTTGAGCAGATTTGGGCTTGATTTCACTTCATTTCAACAGAAACACTATTTCAGCATTACTGGACTCAGAAAGCTGTAAACTGACAATCTTGATCATTGAAGTCCTAACATAAGTTTTTGTGCATATAACTTCTAACACATTAAAAACTGTCTTACAGCATTGCAGAAAACATTGTACTTCATAAGACATAAGCTTGTTTCAGTTTGGCAAGATTTGCACTGAATACTGAATGAAACAGCTTTATCTAATAGAGAGAAAAGCTTTTGAGCAGATTTGGGCTTGATTTCACTTCATTTGAACAGAAACACTATTTCAACATTACTGGACTCAGAAAGCTGTAAACTGACAATCTTGATCATTGCAGTCCTAACATTAGTTTTTGTGCATATAACTTCTAACACATTAAAAACTGTCTTACAGCATTGCAGAAAACATTTTATTTCATAAGACATAAGCAAGTTTCAGTTTGGCAAGATTTGCACTGAATACTGAATGAAACAGCTTTCTCTAATAGAGAGAAAAGCTTTTGAGCAGATTTGGGCTTGATTTCACTTCATTTGAACAGAACACTATTTCAGCATTACTGGACTCAGAAAGCTGTAAACTGACAATCTTGATCATTGAAGTCCTAACATAAGTTTTTGTGCATATAACTTCTAACACATTAAAAACTGTCTTACAGCATTGCAGAAAACATTGTACTTCATAAGGCATAAGCTTGTTTCAGTTTGGCAAGATTTGCACTGAATACTGAATGAAACAGCTTTATCTAATAGAGAGAAAAGCCTTTGAGCAGATTTGGGCTTGATTTCACTTCATTTCAACAGAAACACTATTTCAGCATTACTGGACTCAGAAAGCTGTAAACTGACAATCTTGATCATTGAAGTCCTAACATAAGTTTTTGTGCATATAACTTCTAACACATTAAAAACTGTCTTACAGCATTGCAGAAAACATTGTACTTCATAAGACATAAGCTTGTTTCAGTTTGGCAAGATTTGCACTGAATACTGAATGAAACAGCTTTATCTAATAGAGAGAAAAGCTTTTGAGCAGATTTGGGCTTGATTTCACTTCATTTCAACAGAAACACTATTTCAGCATTACTGGACTCAGAAAGCTGTAAACTGACAATCTTGATCATTGAAGTCCTAACATAAGTTTTTGTGCATATAACTTCTAACACATTAAAAACTGTCTTACAGCATTGCAGAAAACATTGTACTTCATAAGGCATAAGCTTGTTTCAGTTTGGCAAGATTTGCACTGAATATTGAATGAAACAGCTTTCTCTAATAGAGAGAAAAGCTTTTGAGCAGATTTGGGCTTGATTTCACTTCATTTGAACAGAAACACTATTTCAACATTACTGGACTCAGAAAGCTGTAAACTGACAATCTTGATCATTGCAGTCCTAACATTAGTTTTTGTGCATATAACTTCTAACACATTAAAAACTGTCTTACAGCATTGCAGAAAACATTTTATTTCATAAGACATAAGCAAGTTTCAGTTTGGCAAGATTTGCACTGAATACTGAATGAAACAGCTTTCTCTAATAGAGAGAAAAGCTTTTGAGCAGATTTGGGCTTGATTTCACTTCATTTGAACAGAAACACTATTTCAGCATTACTGGACTCAGAAAGCTGTAAACTGACAATCTTGATCATTGAAGTCCTAACATAAGTTTTTGTGCATATAACTTCTAACACATTAAAAACTGTCTTACAGCATTGCAGAAAACATTGTACTTCATAAGGCATAAGCTTGTTTCAGTTTGGCAAGATTTGCACTGAATACTGAATGAAACAGCTTTATCTAATAGAGAGAAAAGCTTTTGAGCAGATTTGGGCTTGATTTCACTTCATTTCAACAGAAACACTATTTCAGCATTACTGGACTCAGAAAGCTGTAAACTGACAATCTTGATCATTGAAGTCCTAACATAAGTTTTTGTGCATATAACTTCTAACACATTAAAAACTGTCTTACAGCATTGCAGAAAACATTGTACTTCATAAGGCATAAGCTTGTTTCAGTTTGGCAAGATTTGCACTGAATACTGAATGAAACAGCTTTCTCTAATAGAGAGAAAAGCTTTTGAGCAGATTTGGGCTTGATTTCACTTCATTTGAACAGAAACACTATTTCAACATTACTGGACTCAGAAAGCTGTAAACTGACAATCTTGATCATTGCAGTCCTAACATTAGTTTTTGTGCATATAACTTCTAACACATTAAAAACTGTCTTACAGCATTGCAGAAAACATTTTATTTCATAAGACATAAGCAAGTTTCAGTTTGGCAAGATTTGCACTGAATACTGAATGAAACAGCTTTCTCTAATAGAGAGAAAAGCTTTTGAGCAGATTTGGGCTTGATTTCACTTCATTTGAACAGAAACACTATTTCAGCATTACTGGACTCAGAAAGCTGTAAACTGACAATCTTGATCATTGAAGTCCTAACATAAGTTTTTGTGCATATAACTTCTAACACATTAAAAACTGTCTTACAGCATTGCAGAAAACATTGTACTTCATAAGGCATAAGCTTGTTTCAGTTTGGCAAGATTTGCACTGAATACTGAATGAAACAGCTTTCTCTAATAGAGAGAAAAGCTTTTGAGCAGATTTGGGCTTGATTTCACTTCATTTGAACAGAAACACTATTTCAGCATTACTGGACTCAGAAAGCTGTAAACTGACAATCTTGATCATTGAAGTCCTAACATAAGTTTTTGTGCATATAACTTCTAACACATTAAAAACTGTCTTACAGCATTGCAGAAAACATTGTACTTCATAAGACATAAGCTTGTTTCAGTTTGGCAAGATTTGCACTGAATACTGAATGAAACAGCTTTATCTAATAGAGAGAAAAGCTTTTGAGCAGATTTGGGCTTGATTTCACTTCATTTCAACAGAAACACTATTTCAGCATTACTGGACTCAGAAAGCTGTAAACTGACAATCTTGATCATTGAAGTCCTAACATAAGGTTTTGTGCATATAACTTCTAACACATTAAAAACTGTCTTACAGCATTGCAGAAAACATTGTACTTCATAAGACATAAGCTTGTTTCAGTTTGGCAAGATTTGCACTGAATACTGAATAAAACAGCTTTCTCTAATAGAGAGAAAAGCTTTTGAGCAGATTTGGGCTTGATTTCACTTCATTTGAACAGAAACACTATTTCAGCATTACTGGACTCAGAAAGCTGTAAACTGACAATCTTGATCATTGAAGTCCTAACATAAGTTTTTGTGCATATAACTTCTAACACATTAAAAACTGTCTTACAGCATTGCAGAAAACATTGTACTTCATAAGGCATAAGCTTGTTTCAGTTTGGCAAGATTTGCACTGAATACTGAATGAAACAGCTTTCTCTAATAGAGAGAAAAGCTTTTGAGCAGATTTGGGCTTGATTTCACTTCATTTCAACAGAAACACTATTTCAGCATTACTGGACTCAGAAAGCTGTAAACTGACAATCTTGATCATTGAAGTCCTAACATAAGTTTTTGTGCATATAACTTCTAACACATTAAAAACTGTCTTACAGCATTGCAGAAAACATTGTACTTCATAAGGCATAAGCTTGTTTCAGTTTGGCAAGATTTGCACTGAATACTGAATGAAACAGCTTTATCTAATAGAGAGAAAAGCTTTTGAGCAGATTTGGGCTTGATTTCACTTCATTTCAACAGAAACACTATTTCAGCATTACTGGACTCAGAAAGCTGTAAACTGACAATCTTGATCATTGAAGTCCTAACATAAGTTTTTGTGCATATAACTTCTAACACATTAAAAACTGTCTTACAGCATTGCAGAAAACATTGTACTTCATAAGACATAAGCTTGTTTCAGTTTGGCAAGATTTGCACTGAATACTGAATGAAACAGCTTTATCTAATAGAGAGAAAAGCTTTTGAGCAGATTTGGGCTTGATTTCACTTCATTTCAACAGAAACACTATTTCAGCATTACTGGACTCAGAAAGCTGTAAACTGACAATCTTGATCATTGAAGTCCTAACATAAGTTTTTGTGCATATAACTTCTAACACATTAAAAACTGTCTTACAGCATTGCAGAAAACATTGTACTTCATAAGACATAAGCTTGTTTCAGTTTGGCAAGATTTGCACTGAATACTGAATGAAACAGCTTTCTCTAATAGAGAGAAAAGCTTTTGAGCAGATTTGGGCTTGATTTCACTTCATTTGAACAGAAACACTATTTCAGCATTACTGGACTCAGAAAGCTGTAAACTGACAATCTTGATCATTGCAGTCCTAACATTAGTTTTTGTGTATATAACTTCTAACACATTAAAAACTGTCTTACAGCATTGCAGAAAACATTTTATTTCATAAGACATAAGCAAGTTTCAGTTTGGCAAGATTTGCACTGAATACTGAATGAAACAGCTTTCTCTAATAGAGAGAAAAGCTTTTGAGCAGATTTGGGCTTGATTTCACTTCATTTGAACAGAAACACTATTTCAGCATTACTGGACTCAGAAAGCTGTAAACTGACAATCTTGATCATTGAAGTCCTAACATAAGTTTTTGTGCATATAACTTCTAACACATTAAAAACTGTCTTACAGCATTGCAGAAAACATTGTACTTCATAAGGCATAAGCTTGTTTCAGTTTGGCAAGATTTGCACTGAATACTGAATGAAACAGCTTTATCTAATAGAGAGAAAAGCTTTTGAGCAGATTTGGGCTTGATTTCACTTCATTTCAACAGAAACACTATTTCAGCATTACTGGACTCAGAAAGCTGTAAACTGACAATCTTGATCATTGAAGTCCTAACATAAGTTTTTGTGCATATAACTTCTAACACATTAAAAACTGTCTTACAGCATTGCAGAAAACATTGTACTTCATAAGGCATAAGCTTGTTTCAGTTTGGCAAGATTTGCACTGAATACTGAATGAAACAGCTTTATCTAATAGAGAGAAAAGCTTTTGAGCAGATTTGGGCTTGATTTCACTTCATTTCAACAGAAACACTATTTCAGCATTACTGGACTCAGAAAGCTGTAAACTGACAATCTTGATCATTGAAGTCCTAACATAAGTTTTTGTGCATATAACTTCTAACACATTAAAAACTGTCTTACAGCATTGCAGAAAACATTGTACTTCATAAGACATAAGCTTGTTTCAGTTTGGCAAGATTTGCACTGAATACTGAATGAAACAGCTTTATCTAATAGAGAGAAAAGCTTTTGAGCAGATTTGGGCTTGATTTCACTTCATTTGAACAGAAACACTATTTCAACATTACTGGACTCAGAAAGCTGTAAACTGACAATCTTGATCATTGCAGTCCTAACATTAGTTTTTGTGCATATAACTTCTAACACATTAAAAACTGTCTTACAGCATTGCAGAAAACATTTTATTTCATAAGACATAAGCAAGTTTCAGTTTGGCAAGATTTGCACTGAATACTGAATGAAACAGCTTTCTCTAATAGAGAGAAAAGCTTTTGAGCAGATTTGGGCTTGATTTCACTTCATTTGAACAGAACACTATTTCAGCATTACTGGACTCAGAAAGCTGTAAACTGACAATCTTGATCATTGAAGTCCTAACATAAGTTTTTGTGCATATAACTTCTAACACATTAAAAACTGTCTTACAGCATTGCAGAAAACATTGTACTTCATAAGGCATAAGCTTGTTTCAGTTTGGCAAGATTTGCACTGAATACTGAATGAAACAGCTTTATCTAATAGAGAGAAAAGCCTTTGAGCAGATTTGGGCTTGATTTCACTTCATTTCAACAGAAACACTATTTCAGCATTACTGGACTCAGAAAGCTGTAAACTGACAATCTTGATCATTGAAGTCCTAACATAAGTTTTTGTGCATATAACTTCTAACACATTAAAAACTGTCTTACAGCATTGCAGAAAACATTGTACTTCATAAGACATAAGCTTGTTTCAGTTTGGCAAGATTTGCACTGAATACTGAATGAAACAGCTTTATCTAATAGAGAGAAAAGCTTTTGAGCAGATTTGGGCTTGATTTCACTTCATTTCAACAGAAACACTATTTCAGCATTACTGGACTCAGAAAGCTGTAAACTGACAATCTTGATCATTGAAGTCCTAACATAAGTTTTTGTGCATATAACTTCTAACACATTAAAAACTGTCTTACAGCATTGCAGAAAACATTGTACTTCATAAGGCATAAGCTTGTTTCAGTTTGGCAAGATTTGCACTGAATATTGAATGAAACAGCTTTCTCTAATAGAGAGAAAAGCTTTTGAGCAGATTTGGGCTTGATTTCACTTCATTTGAACAGAAACACTATTTCAACATTACTGGACTCAGAAAGCTGTAAACTGACAATCTTGATCATTGCAGTCCTAACATTAGTTTTTGTGCATATAACTTCTAACACATTAAAAACTGTCTTACAGCATTGCAGAAAACATTTTATTTCATAAGACATAAGCAAGTTTCAGTTTGGCAAGATTTGCACTGAATACTGAATGAAACAGCTTTCTCTAATAGAGAGAAAAGCTTTTGAGCAGATTTGGGCTTGATTTCACTTCATTTGAACAGAAACACTATTTCAGCATTACTGGACTCAGAAAGCTGTAAACTGACAATCTTGATCATTGAAGTCCTAACATAAGTTTTTGTGCATATAACTTCTAACACATTAAAAACTGTCTTACAGCATTGCAGAAAACATTGTACTTCATAAGGCATAAGCTTGTTTCAGTTTGGCAAGATTTGCACTGAATACTGAATGAAACAGCTTTATCTAATAGAGAGAAAAGCTTTTGAGCAGATTTGGGCTTGATTTCACTTCATTTCAACAGAAACACTATTTCAGCATTACTGGACTCAGAAAGCTGTAAACTGACAATCTTGATCATTGAAGTCCTAACATAAGTTTTTGTGCATATAACTTCTAACACATTAAAAACTGTCTTACAGCATTGCAGAAAACATTGTACTTCATAAGGCATAAGCTTGTTTCAGTTTGGCAAGATTTGCACTGAATACTGAATGAAACAGCTTTCTCTAATAGAGAGAAAAGCTTTTGAGCAGATTTGGGCTTGATTTCACTTCATTTGAACAGAAACACTATTTCAACATTACTGGACTCAGAAAGCTGTAAACTGACAATCTTGATCATTGCAGTCCTAACATTAGTTTTTGTGCATATAACTTCTAACACATTAAAAACTGTCTTACAGCATTGCAGAAAACATTTTATTTCATAAGACATAAGCAAGTTTCAGTTTGGCAAGATTTGCACTGAATACTGAATGAAACAGCTTTCTCTAATAGAGAGAAAAGCTTTTGAGCAGATTTGGGCTTGATTTCACTTCATTTGAACAGAAACACTATTTCAGCATTACTGGACTCAGAAAGCTGTAAACTGACAATCTTGATCATTGAAGTCCTAACATAAGTTTTTGTGCATATAACTTCTAACACATTAAAAACTGTCTTACAGCATTGCAGAAAACATTGTACTTCATAAGGCATAAGCTTGTTTCAGTTTGGCAAGATTTGCACTGAATACTGAATGAAACAGCTTTCTCTAATAGAGAGAAAAGCTTTTGAGCAGATTTGGGCTTGATTTCACTTCATTTGAACAGAAACACTATTTCAGCATTACTGGACTCAGAAAGCTGTAAACTGACAATCTTGATCATTGAAGTCCTAACATAAGTTTTTGTGCATATAACTTCTAACACATTAAAAACTGTCTTACAGCATTGCAGAAAACATTGTACTTCATAAGACATAAGCTTGTTTCAGTTTGGCAAGATTTGCACTGAATACTGAATGAAACAGCTTTATCTAATAGAGAGAAAAGCTTTTGAGCAGATTTGGGCTTGATTTCACTTCATTTCAACAGAAACACTATTTCAGCATTACTGGACTCAGAAAGCTGTAAACTGACAATCTTGATCATTGAAGTCCTAACATAAGGTTTTGTGCATATAACTTCTAACACATTAAAAACTGTCTTACAGCATTGCAGAAAACATTGTACTTCATAAGACATAAGCTTGTTTCAGTTTGGCAAGATTTGCACTGAATACTGAATAAAACAGCTTTCTCTAATAGAGAGAAAAGCTTTTGAGCAGATTTGGGCTTGATTTCACTTCATTTGAACAGAAACACTATTTCAGCATTACTGGACTCAGAAAGCTGTAAACTGACAATCTTGATCATTGAAGTCCTAACATAAGTTTTTGTGCATATAACTTCTAACACATTAAAAACTGTCTTACAGCATTGCAGAAAACATTGTACTTCATAAGGCATAAGCTTGTTTCAGTTTGGCAAGATTTGCACTGAATACTGAATGAAACAGCTTTCTCTAATAGAGAGAAAAGCTTTTGAGCAGATTTGGGCTTGATTTCACTTCATTTCAACAGAAACACTATTTCAGCATTACTGGACTCAGAAAGCTGTAAACTGACAATCTTGATCATTGAAGTCCTAACATAAGTTTTTGTGCATATAACTTCTAACACATTAAAAACTGTCTTACAGCATTGCAGAAAACATTGTACTTCATAAGGCATAAGCTTGTTTCAGTTTGGCAAGATTTGCACTGAATACTGAATGAAACAGCTTTATCTAATAGAGAGAAAAGCTTTTGAGCAGATTTGGGCTTGATTTCACTTCATTTCAACAGAAACACTATTTCAGCATTACTGGACTCAGAAAGCTGTAAACTGACAATCTTGATCATTGAAGTCCTAACATAAGTTTTTGTGCATATAACTTCTAACACATTAAAAACTGTCTTACAGCATTGCAGAAAACATTGTACTTCATAAGACATAAGCTTGTTTCAGTTTGGCAAGATTTGCACTGAATACTGAATGAAACAGCTTTATCTAATAGAGAGAAAAGCTTTTGAGCAGATTTGGGCTTGATTTCACTTCATTTCAACAGAAACACTATTTCAGCATTACTGGACTCAGAAAGCTGTAAACTGACAATCTTGATCATTGAAGTCCTAACATAAGTTTTTGTGCATATAACTTCTAACACATTAAAAACTGTCTTACAGCATTGCAGAAAACATTGTACTTCATAAGACATAAGCTTGTTTCAGTTTGGCAAGATTTGCACTGAATACTGAATGAAACAGCTTTCTCTAATAGAGAGAAAAGCTTTTGAGCAGATTTGGGCTTGATTTCACTTCATTTGAACAGAAACACTATTTCAGCATTACTGGACTCAGAAAGCTGTAAACTGACAATCTTGATCATTGCAGTCCTAACATTAGTTTTTGTGTATATAACTTCTAACACATTAAAAACTGTCTTACAGCATTGCAGAAAACATTTTATTTCATAAGACATAAGCAAGTTTCAGTTTGGCAAGATTTGCACTGAATACTGAATGAAACAGCTTTCTCTAATAGAGAGAAAAGCTTTTGAGCAGATTTGGGCTTGATTTCACTTCATTTGAACAGAAACACTATTTCAGCATTACTGGACTCAGAAAGCTGTAAACTGACAATCTTGATCATTGAAGTCCTAACATAAGTTTTTGTGCATATAACTTCTAACACATTAAAAACTGTCTTACAGCATTGCAGAAAACATTGTACTTCATAAGGCATAAGCTTGTTTCAGTTTGGCAAGATTTGCACTGAATACTGAATGAAACAGCTTTCTCTAATAGAGAGAAAAGCTTTTGAGCAGATTTGGGCTTGATTTCACTTCATTTGAACAGAAACACTATTTCAGCATTACTGGACTCAGAAAGCTGTAAACTGACAATCTTGATCATTGAAGTCCTAACATAAGTTTTTGTGCATATAACTTCTAACACATTAAAAACTGTCTTACAGCATTGCAGAAAACATTGTACTTCATAAGGCATAAGCTTGTTTCAGTTTGGCAAGATTTGCACTGAATACTGAATGAAACAGCTTTATCTAATAGAGAGAAAAGCTTTTGAGCAGATTTGGGCTTGATTTCACTTCATTTCAACAGAAACACTATTTCAGCATTACTGGACTCAGAAAGCTGTAAACTGACAATCTTGATCATTGAAGTCCTAACATAAGTTTTTGTGCATATAACTTCTAACACATTAAAAACTGTCTTACAGCATTGCAGAAAACATTGTACTTCATAAGACATAAGCTTGTTTCAGTTTGGCAAGATTTGCACTGAATACTGAATGAAACAGCTTTATCTAATAGAGAGAAAAGCTTTTGAGCAGATTTGGGCTTGATTTCACTTCATTTCAACAGAAACACTATTTCAGCATTACTGGACTCAGAAAGCTGTAAACTGACAATCTTGATCATTGAAGTCCTAACATAAGTTTTTGTGCATATAACTTCTAACACATTAAAAACTGTCTTACAGCATTGCAGAAAACATTGTACTTCATAAGGCATAAGCTTGTTTCAGTTTGGCAAGATTTGCACTGAATATTGAATGAAACAGCTTTCTCTAATAGAGAGAAAAGCTTTTGAGCAGATTTGGGCTTGATTTCACTTCATTTGAACAGAAACACTATTTCAACATTACTGGACTCAGAAAGCTGTAAACTGACAATCTTGATCATTGCAGTCCTAACATTAGTTTTTGTGCATATAACTTCTAACACATTAAAAACTGTCTTACAGCATTGCAGAAAACATTTTATTTCATAAGACATAAGCAAGTTTCAGTTTGGCAAGATTTGCACTGAATACTGAATGAAACAGCTTTCTCTAATAGAGAGAAAAGCTTTTGAGCAGATTTGGGCTTGATTTCACTTCATTTGAACAGAAACACTATTTCAGCATTACTGGACTCAGAAAGCTGTAAACTGACAATCTTGATCATTGAAGTCCTAACATAAGTTTTTGTGCATATAACTTCTAACACATTAAAAACTGTCTTACAGCATTGCAGAAAACATTGTACTTCATAAGGCATAAGCTTGTTTCAGTTTGGCAAGATTTGCACTGAATACTGAATGAAACAGCTTTCTCTAATAGAGAGAAAAGCTTTTGAGCAGATTTGGGCTTGATTTCACTTCATTTGAACAGAAACACTATTTCAGCATTACTGGACTCAGAAAGCTGTAAACTGACAATCTTGATCATTGAAGTCCTAACATAAGTTTTTGTGCATATAACTTCTAACACATTAAAAACTGTCTTACAGCATTGCAGAAAACATTGTACTTCATAAGGCATAAGCTTGTTTCAGTTTGGCAAGATTTGCACTGAATACTGAATGAAACAGCTTTATCTAATAGAGAGAAAAGCTTTTGAGCAGATTTGGGCTTGATTTCACTTCATTTCAACAGAAACACTATTTCAGCATTACTGGACTCAGAAAGCTGTAAACTGACAATCTTGATCATTGAAGTCCTAACATAAGTTTTTGTGCATATAACTTCTAACACATTAAAAACTGTCTTACAGCATTGCAGAAAACATTGTACTTCATAAGACATAAGCTTGTTTCAGTTTGGCAAGATTTGCACTGAATACTGAATGAAACAGCTTTATCTAATAGAGAGAAAAGCTTTTGAGCAGATTTGGGCTTGATTTCACTTCATTTGAACAGAAACACTATTTCAGCATTACTGGACTCAGAAAGCTGTAAACTGACAATCTTGATCATTGAAGTCCTAACATTAGTTTTTGTGCATATAACTTCTAACACATTAAAAACTGTCTTACAGCATTGCAGAAAACATTGTACTTCATAAGACATAAGCTTGTTTCAGTTTGGCAAGATTTGCACTGAATACTGAATGAAACAGCTTTATCTAATAGAGAGAAAAGCTTTTGAGCAGATTTGGGCTTGATTTCACTTCATTTCAACAGAAACACTATTTCAGCATTACTGGACTCAGAAAGCTGTAAACTGACAATCTTGATCATTGAAGTCCTAACATAAGTTTTTGTGCATATAACTTCTAACACATTAAAAACTGTCTTACAGCATTGCAGAAAACATTGTACTTCATAAGGCATAAGCTTGTTTCAGTTTGGCAAGATTTGCACTGAATATTGAATGAAACAGCTTTATCTAATAGAGAGAAAAGCTTTTGAGCAGATTTGGGCTTGATTTCACTTCATTTGAACAGAAACACTATTTCAACATTACTGGACTCAGAAAGCTGTAAACTGACAATCTTGATCATTGCAGTCCTAACATTAGTTTTTGTGCATATAACTTCTAACACATTAAAAACTGTCTTACAGCATTGCAGAAAACATTTTATTTCATAAGACATAAGCAAGTTTCAGTTTGGCAAGATTTGCACTGAATACTGAATGAAACAGCTTTCTCTAATAGAGAGAAAAGCTTTTGAGCAGATTTGGGCTTGATTTCACTTCATTTGAACAGAACACTATTTCAGCATTACTGGACTCAGAAAGCTGTAAACTGACAATCTTGATCATTGAAGTCCTAACATAAGTTTTTGTGCATATAACTTCTAACACATTAAAAACTGTCTTACAGCATTGCAGAAAACATTGTACTTCATAAGGCATAAGCTTGTTTCAGTTTGGCAAGATTTGCACTGAATACTGAATGAAACAGCTTTATCTAATAGAGAGAAAAGCCTTTGAGCAGATTTGGGCTTGATTTCACTTCATTTCAACAGAAACACTATTTCAGCATTACTGGACTCAGAAAGCTGTAAACTGACAATCTTGATCATTGAAGTCCTAACATAAGTTTTTGTGCATATAACTTCTAACACATTAAAAACTGTCTTACAGCATTGCAGAAAACATTGTACTTCATAAGACATAAGCTTGTTTCAGTTTGGCAAGATTTGCACTGAATACTGAATGAAACAGCTTTATCTAATAGAGAGAAAAGCTTTTGAGCAGATTTGGGCTTGATTTCACTTCATTTCAACAGAAACACTATTTCAGCATTACTGGACTCAGAAAGCTGTAAACTGACAATCTTGATCATTGAAGTCCTAACATAAGTTTTTGTGCATATAACTTCTAACACATTAAAAACTGTCTTACAGCATTGCAGAAAACATTGTACTTCATAAGGCATAAGCTTGTTTCAGTTTGGCAAGATTTGCACTGAATATTGAATGAAACAGCTTTCTCTAATAGAGAGAAAAGCTTTTGAGCAGATTTGGGCTTGATTTCACTTCATTTGAACAGAAACACTATTTCAACATTACTGGACTCAGAAAGCTGTAAACTGACAATCTTGATCATTGAAGTCCTAACATAAGTTTTTGTGCATATAACTTCTAACACATTAAAAACTGTCTTACAGCATTGCAGAAAACATTGTACTTCATAAGACATAAGCTTGTTTCAGTTTGGCAAGATTTGCACTGAATACTGAATGAAACAGCTTTATCTAATAGAGAGAAAAGCTTTTGAGCAGATTTGGGCTTGATTTCACTTCATTTCAACAGAAACACTATTTCAGCATTACTGGACTCAGAAAGCTGTAAACTGACAATCTTGATCATTGAAGTCCTAACATAAGTTTTTGTGCATATAACTTCTAACACATTAAAAACTGTCTTACAGCATTGCAGAAAACATTGTACTTCATAAGGCATAAGCTTGTTTCAGTTTGGCAAGATTTGCACTGAATACTGAATGAAACAGCTTTCTCTAATAGAGAGAAAAGCTTTTGAGCAGATTTGGGCTTGATTTCACTTCATTTGAACAGAAACACTATTTCAGCATTACTGGACTCAGAAAGCTGTAAACTGACAATCTTGATCATTGAAGTCCTAACATAAGTTTTTGTGCATATAACTTCTAACACATTAAAAACTGTCTTACAGCATTGCAGAAAACATTGTACTTCATAAGGCATAAGCTTGTTTCAGTTTGGCAAGATTTGCACTGAATACTGAATGAAACAGCTTTCTTTAATAGAGAGAAAAGCTTTTGAGCAGATTTGGGCTTGATTTCACTTCATTTGAACAGAAACACTATTTCAGCATTACTGGACTCAGAAAGCTGTAAACTGACAATCTTGATCATTGAAGTCCTAACATAAGTTTTTGTGCATATAACTTCTAACACATTAAAAACTGTCTTACAGCATTGCAGAAAACATTGTACTTCATAAGGCATAAGCTTGTTTCAGTTTGGCAAGATTTGCACTGAATACTGAATGAAACAGCTTTATCTAATAGAGAGAAAAGCTTTTGAGCAGATTTGGGCTTGATTTCACTTCATTTCAACAGAAACACTATTTCAGCATTACTGGACTCAGAAAGCTGTAAACTGACAATCTTGATCATTGAAGTCCTAACATAAGTTTTTGTGCATATAACTTCTAACACATTAAAAACTGTCTTACAGCATTGCAGAAAACATTGTACTTCATAAGACATAAGCTTGTTTCAGTTTGGCAAGATTTGCACTGAATACTGAATGAAACAGCTTTATCTAATAGAGAGAAAAGCTTTTGAGCAGATTTGGGCTTGATTTCACTTCATTTCAACAGAAACACTATTTCAGCATTACTGGACTGAGAAAGCTGTAAACTGACAATCTTGATCATTGAAGTCCTAACATAAGTTTTTGTGCATATAACTTCTAACACATTAAAAACTGTCTTACAGCATTGCAGAAAACATTGTACTTCATAAGACATAAGCTTGTTTCAGTTTGGCAAGATTTGCACTGAATACTGAATGAAACAGCTTTATCTAATAGAGAGAAAAGCTTTTGAGCAGATTTGGGCTTGATTTCACTTCATTTCAACAGAAACACTATTTCAGCATTACTGGACTCAGAAAGCTGTAAACTGACAATCTTGATCATTGAAGTCCTAACATAAGTTTTTGTGCATATAACTTCTAACACATTAAAAACTGTCTTACAGCATTGCAGAAAACATTGTACTTCATAAGGCATAAGCTTGTTTCAGTTTGGCAAGATTTGCACTGAATACTGAATGAAACAGCTTTCTCTAATAGAGAGAAAAGCTTTTGAGCAGATTTGGGCTTGATTTCACTTCATTTCAACAGAAACACTATTTCAGCATTACTGGACTCAGAAAGCTGTAAACTGACAATCTTGATCATTGAAGTCCTAACATAAGTTTTTGTGCATATAACTTCTAACACATTAAAAACTGTCTTACAGCATTGCAGAAAACATTGTACTTCATAAGGCATAAGCTTGTTTCAGTTTGGCAAGATTTGCACTGAATACTGAATGAAACAGCTTTCTCTAATAGAGAGAAAAGCTTTTGAGCAGATTTGGGCTTGATTTCACTTCATTTCAACAGAAACACTATTTCAGCATTACTGGACTCAGAAAGCTGTAAACTGACAATCTTGATCATTGAAGTCCTAACATAAGTTTTTGTGCATATAACTTCTAACACATTAAAAACTGTCTTACAGCATTGCAGAAAACATTGTACTTCATAAGGCATAAGCTTGTTTCAGTTTGGCAAGATTTGCACTGAATACTGAATGAAACAGCTTTATCTAATAGAGAGAAAAGTTTTTGAGCAGATTTGGGCTTGATTTCACTTCATTTCAACAGAAACACTATTTCAGCATTACTGGACTCAGAAAGCTGTAAACTGACAATCTTGATCATTGAAGTCCTAACATAAGTTTTTGTGCATATAACTTCTAACACATTAAAAACTGTCTTACAGCATTGCAGAAAACATTGTACTTCATAAGACATAAGCTTGTTTCAGTTTGGCAAGATTTGCACTGAATACTGAATGAAACAGCTTTATCTAATAGAGAGAAAAGCTTTTGAGCAGATTTGGGCTTGATTTCACTTCATTTCAACAGAAACACTATTTCAGCATTACTGGACTGAGAAAGCTGTAAACTGACAATCTTGATCATTGAAGTCCTAACATAAGTTTTTGTGCATATAACTTCTAACACATTAAAAACTGTCTTACAGCATTGCAGAAAACATTGTACTTCATAAGACATAAGTTTGTTTCAGTTTGGCAAGATTTGCACTGAATACTGAATGAAACAGCTTTCTCTAATAGAGAGAAAAGCTTTTGAGCAGATTTGGGCTTGATTTCACTTCATTTGAACAGAAACACTATTTCAGCATTACTGGACTCAGAAAGCTGTAAACTGACAATCTTGATCATTGCAGTCCTAACATTAGTTTATGTGTATATAACTTCTAACACATTAAAAACTGTCTTACAGCATTGCAGAAAACATTTTATTTCATAAGACATAAGCAAGTTTCAGTTTGGCAAGATTTGCACTGAATACTGAATGAAACAGCTTTCTCTAATAGAGAGAAAAGCTTTTGAGCAGATTTGGGCTTGATTTCACTTCATTTGAACAGAAACACTATTTCAGCATTACTGGACTCAGAAAGCTGTAAACTGACAATCTTGATCATTGAAGTCCTAACATAAGTTTTTGTGCATATAACTTCTAACACATTAAAAACTGTCTTACAGCATTGCAGAAAACATTGTACTTCATAAGGCATAAGCTTGTTTCAGTTTGGCAAGATTTGCACTGAATACTGAATGAAACAGCTTTCTCTAATAGAGAGAAAAGCTTTTGAGCAGATTTGGGCTTGATTTCACTTCATTTGAACAGAAACACTATTTCAGCATTACTGGACTCAGAAAGCTGTAAACTGACAATCTTGATCATTGAAGTCCTAACATAAGTTTTTGTGCATATAACTTCTAACACATTAAAAACTGTTTAAAGCATTGCAGAAAACATTGTACTTCATAAGGCATAAGCTTGTTTCAGTTTGGCAAGATTTGCACTGAATACTGAATGAAACAGCTTTCTCTAATAGAGAGAAAAGCTTTTGAGCAGATTTGGGCTTGATTTCACTTCATTTGAACAGAAACACTATTTCAGCATTACTGGACTCAGAAAGCTGTAAACTGACAATCTTGATCATTGAAGTCCTAACATAAGTTTTTGTGCATATAACTTCTAACACATTAAAAACTGTCTTACAGCATTGCAGAAAACATTGTACTTCATAAGGCATAAGCTTGTTTCAGTTTGGCAAGATTTGCACTGAATACTGAATGAAACAGCTTTATCTAATAGAGAGAAAAGCTTTTGAGCAGATTTGGGCTTGATTTCACTTCATTTCAACAGAAACACTATTTCAGCATTACTGGACTCAGAAAGCTGTAAACTGACAATCTTGATCATTGAAGTCCTAACATAAGTTTTTGTGCATATAACTTCTAACACATTAAAAACTGTCTTACAGCATTGCAGAAAACATTGTACTTCATAAGACATAAGCTTGTTTCAGTTTGGCAAGATTTGCACTGAATACTGAATGAAACAGCTTTATCTAATAGAGAGAAAAGCTTTTGAGCAGATTTGGGCTTGATTTCACTTCATTTCAACAGAAACACTATTTCAGCATTACTGGACTGAGAAAGCTGTAAACTGACAATCTTGATCATTGAAGTCCTAACATAAGTTTTTGTGCATATAACTTCTAACACATTAAAAACTGTCTTACAGCATTGCAGAAAACATTGTACTTCATAAGACATAAGCTTGTTTCAGTTTGGCAAGATTTGCACTGAATACTGAATGAAACAGCTTTATCTAATAGAGAGAAAAGCTTTTGAGCAGATTTGGGCTTGATTTCACTTCATTTCAACAGAAACACTATTTCAGCATTACTGGACTCAGAAAGCTGTAAACTGACAATCTTGATCATTGAAGTCCTAACATAAGTTTTTGTGCATATAACTTCTAACACATTAAAAACTGTCTTACAGCATTGCAGAAAACATTGTACTTCATAAGGCATAAGCTTGTTTCAGTTTGGCAAGATTTGCACTGAATACTGAATGAAACAGCTTTCTCTAATAGAGAGAAAAGCTTTTGAGCAGATTTGGGCTTGATTTCACTTCATTTCAACAGAAACACTATTTCAGCATTACTGGACTCAGAAAGCTGTAAACTGACAATCTTGATCATTGAAGTCCTAACATAAGTTTTTGTGCATATAACTTCTAACACATTAAAAACTGTCTTACAGCATTGCAGAAAACATTGTACTTCATAAGGCATAAGCTTGTTTCAGTTTGGCAAGATTTGCACTGAATACTGAATGAAACAGCTTTCTCTAATAGAGAGAAAAGCTTTTGAGCAGATTTGGGCTTGATTTCACTTCATTTCAACAGAAACACTATTTCAGCATTACTGGACTCAGAAAGCTGTAAACTGACAATCTTGATCATTGAAGTCCTAACATAAGTTTTTGTGCATATAACTTCTAACACATTAAAAACTGTCTTACAGCATTGCAGAAAACATTGTACTTCATAAGGCATAAGCTTGTTTCAGTTTGGCAAGATTTGCACTGAATACTGAATGAAACAGCTTTATCTAATAGAGAGAAAAGTTTTTGAGCAGATTTGGGCTTGATTTCACTTCATTTCAACAGAAACACTATTTCAGCATTACTGGACTCAGAAAGCTGTAAACTGACAATCTTGATCATTGAAGTCCTAACATAAGTTTTTGTGCATATAACTTCTAACACATTAAAAACTGTCTTACAGCATTGCAGAAAACATTGTACTTCATAAGACATAAGCTTGTTTCAGTTTGGCAAGATTTGCACTGAATACTGAATGAAACAGCTTTATCTAATAGAGAGAAAAGCTTTTGAGCAGATTTGGGCTTGATTTCACTTCATTTCAACAGAAACACTATTTCAGCATTACTGGACTGAGAAAGCTGTAAACTGACAATCTTGATCATTGAAGTCCTAACATAAGTTTTTGTGCATATAACTTCTAACACATTAAAAACTGTCTTACAGCATTGCAGAAAACATTGTACTTCATAAGACATAAGTTTGTTTCAGTTTGGCAAGATTTGCACTGAATACTGAATGAAACAGCTTTCTCTAATAGAGAGAAAAGCTTTTGAGCAGATTTGGGCTTGATTTCACTTCATTTGAACAGAAACACTATTTCAGCATTACTGGACTCAGAAAGCTGTAAACTGACAATCTTGATCATTGCAGTCCTAACATTAGTTTTTGTGTATATAACTTCTAACACATTAAAAACTGTCTTACAGCATTGCAGAAAACATTTTATTTCATAAGACATAAGCAAGTTTCAGTTTGGCAAGATTTGCACTGAATACTGAATGAAACAGCTTTCTCTAATAGAGAGAAAAGCTTTTGAGCAGATTTGGGCTTGATTTCACTTCATTTGAACAGAAACACTATTTCAGCATTACTGGACTCAGAAAGCTGTAAACTGACAATCTTGATCATTGAAGTCCTAACATAAGTTTTTGTGCATATAACTTCTAACACATTAAAAACTGTCTTACAGCATTGCAGAAAACATTGTACTTCATAAGGCATAAGCTTGTTTCAGTTTGGCAAGATTTGCACTGAATACTGAATGAAACAGCTTTCTCTAATAGAGAGAAAAGCTTTTGAGCAGATTTGGGCTTGATTTCACTTCATTTGAACAGAAACACTATTTCAGCATTACTGGACTCAGAAAGCTGTAAACTGACAATCTTGATCATTGAAGTCCTAACATAAGTTCCTTTTCGGGAACTCGAGCTGCGTCGATATCGCTTTGGGGAACGTCCCTGACGAGACCGGCTCTGAACATCGTGTGCAAACTGTCCAATGGACGGGCGTGACGTCACGGAGCGGGGTGACGTAGCGACCAGGAAGCTATATAAGCACGTGCCGTGCAGCTGGCTTCAGCTTCGCTCTGTCAGCAAGCGCTCTGTGTGTGCATGTTAAAAAGGCTGTCTCCTTAGCCATTAAAAGATCGCTAATACAGCTCAATAATGCCAAAAGCAAAGCAAAAGACCAAGTATTTAAAGGGCGATTCCAAGCCGCGTTACAGATTGTGTGTTCCTCCCTGCCCTCGCTACATCACGAGCGGGGATACACACAATCTGTGCGTGGCTTGCCTGGGATCGAAGCACGCTGAGTCGGCTCTCGAGGGGGCCGACTGTCCGCATTGCGAGCGATTGCCAATGCGGGCGCTTCGATCCCGGAGGGCTCTCTTCGAGGAGGGAGCCTTCACCAGCGTTCCTCGCGGTGCTGGCCCCGCTTCTGCCGAGGCAGAGCGGCTGCTGCACTCGTGGGGTTCGCAGGTGGATCTGTCAGAGGGAATGGAGACGGGCCAGTCCTTATCTCCTTCCTCATCTGCCAGATCAGGCGCCCAAACCCTGGGTTCGGAAGCACGCTCGTCGGTTTCTTCCCCCCAGGGTGAGGGATCAGCTCTCCGCCTCTCTTCCTCCGAGGAGGTTGACGTGGAGACTGTTGCTGGGGATTCGCCACCCCTATCGCCCCAGTATGAGGAGCTTTTGGAGGTGGTTACACGCGTAGTTGATAGATTAAAAATCGAATGGCCTGCAGAAAAACACACTGAGCCGCAGAAAAGCAAGCTAGATGAACGCTTTCTGCGGCCGAGGCAACCACCTCCACGCCGGAGTCTACCGTTTTTTCCCGATCTCCATGATGAGTTATCGAGATCGTGGAAACACCCATATTCGACCCGCCTCTTTGGCCCCGATTCACTATATTATGGCAACGTGATGGGGCTGGGAGAGCGGGGTTATAGGACGTTGCCACGGGTTGAACAGACGCTCGCGGGCTATCTGTCACCCGGCTCGGCATCGTCCCTAAAGGCTCCGGCATTGCCCACTAAGCCGCTGCGAGTTACATCATCGCTTGTGGGCAAAGGTTATGTGGCAGCAGGTCAGGCTGGGGCTTGCCTTCACACCATGGCAGTCCTTCAAGCTTATCAAGCCGACCTGCTGGGAGATATCGATGAGGGAGAGGGGATTAAGTCTGATGATATTGAAGAGCTTAGAAAGACCGCTGATCTCTCCCTCCGCGCCACTAAAGAGACCGCTCGCGCGATTGGGCGGTCTATGGCAGCCTTAGTGGCCGCGGAGAGGCATTTGTGGCTGACCCTGTCAGAGATAAAAGAAAGAGACAGGGTCTGCCTCCTGGACGCCCCGCTTCAAGCCTCGGGCCTGTTTGGCGACACAGTCAACACTGTCGTCGACAGGTTCCAGGAGGCACGCAAACAGGCGGCGGCGTTCCAGAGTTTCCTCCCTCGTCGCTCTCGTGGTGCATCTGGGCGGGAGATCACCACGCCACATACCGGCTCCTCATACCGGGAAGCGCAGAAGCAGAGTGTCGCCGCTCGTGTTCCCCCACGTCGGGACCGAGGGCCTCAGCGACGCCCTGAGTCGGGGACTTCCAGAGCTAAAAAGCCCGATTTAAGAACAGTTATCGAGGCCCGGAAGTCCTCGACGAAACGATCCTGACATCAGGGTCCAGAGGGTAGCCCCTACTGGGGTAGAGCGCGGTCCACCTCAGTATACGGTGCCCGCCTCACCTCAGTGCCCTCAGGAGGTCGGTCTGCTAACCCTGCCAGAGCTTCAGGGCGCAGCGGCCTCCCGCGAGCATTACTCCCAGTTATTTCCGCCCGTGAGCGCAGCGGAGCTAGGAGGCTCGCCGCCCCTTCGGGGGCCTCTTACACCAGAGGTCAGTCTCGAGAGACTGATTCCCTTAGTAGATTATTTAGCAGCGTGGAAGCTACTGCCAAATGTATCTCGTTGGGTCCTGCGTACAATAGAAAAAGGCTATTGCATTCAGTTCGGTCGTCCACCACCGAAGTTCAACGGGGTTATACCGACTGTGGTCGGCCCCCAGCAGGCTCTGGTTATGGAACAAGAAGTGAATACCCTATTAAGGAAGGAGGCCATCGAGGTGGTCCCTCCTCTAGACAGGGAATCCGGATTTTACAGCCGGTATTTCATAGTTCCAAAGAAGGATGGGGGGTTGCGTCCGATCATAGACTTACGTCTCCTGAACCGCTCAGTTATGTCACTGAAGTTCAAAATGCTCACTGTCAAGCAGGTTGTAGCTCAAATCAGATCCGAGGACTGGTTTGTCACCATAGATCTCAAAGACGCGTACTTCCACATATCCATCCTTCCACAACACAGGAAGTATCTGAGGTTCGCTTTCGGGGGCAAAGCTTATCAATATCGAGTACTTCCCTTCGGCCTTGCACTCTCACCCCGCACGTTCACGAAATGTGTAGATGCGGCTCTGGTATCCCTCCGTATGCAGGGCATCCGCATTCTGAATTATATCGACGATTGGTTGATCTTAGCTCGATCAGAGCAGATGGCGATTCGACATCGAGATGTCGTTCTCGCACACATGGGGGAGCTGGGTTTGAGACTAAATGCCAAGAAGAGTGTACTTTCTCCAGTTCAGAGAACCACCTATCTAGGCGTAGTGTGGGATTCGACCACGATGCAGGCACGTATGTCTCCTGCTCGGATCGAGTCGATCCTCACTTCAGTCGAGAGAGTCAAAGAAGGCCAGTCACTCACTGTCAAACAATTCCAGAGATTGTTAGGGCTCATGGCAGCTGCGTCCAACGTGATACCTTTTGGCCTGCTGCACATGAGGCCCCTACAGTGGTGGCTCAAGTCCAAGGGCTTTTCCCCGAGGGGAAATCCACTTCGATTTATCAAGGTCACGCGGCGATGCCTTCGTGCCTTAGACATGTGGAAGAAACCTTGGTTCTTGAATCAGGGCCCGGTGCTGGGAGCTCTTCGTCGCCGTGTAACGCTAGCGACAGACGCGTCCCTCACCGGTTGGGGTGCGGTCATGAGTGGCCACCCTGCCCGCGGTCTGTGGAGTGGTCGCCACCTGGCGTGGCACATCAATTGCCTAGAGATGTTAGCAGTCTATCGAGCATTAAAATATTTCCTCCCAGACCTGAGAGGTCACCATGTGTTGGTGCGCACCGACAACACATCAGTGGTCTCTTATATCAATCACCAGGGGGGTCTGCGCTCACGCCCCTTGTACAAGCTGGCATACCAGATCCTTCTCTGGTCCCAGGGCAAACTCCTCTCGATCAGAGCAGTGTATATTCCTGGGAGATTGAATGTGGGAGCAGACATACTGTCGAGGCAGGGGCCGAGGCCCGGGGAATGGATGCTTCACCCCGAGGTGGTGAAGCAGATATGGAGAGTGTTTGGCAAAGCTCAGGTGGACCTCTTTGCGACTCAAGAGACATCGCAATGTCCCCTCTGGTTCTCTCTAGTTCATCCAGCTCCTCTGGGACTGGACGCTATGGTACAGACCTGGCCGAGGCTTCGTCTGTACGCTTTTCCCCCTACCGCTCTGCTCCCGGGAGTTCTGGCGAGAGTACGCCAGGACGGGGTCCGTCTGCTGTTAGTAGCCCCGTTCTGGCCGGGACGAATATGGTTCTCAGATCTAGTCTCGCTCCTCGACGGCTCTCCGTGGGAGATACCGATCAGGAAAGACCTACTCTCACAAGCGCAGGGCACGATAATCCACCCTCGCCCGGAGGTGTTCAAGCTGTGGGTGTGGCCCCTGAGGGGGCACAACTGTTAGCAGCTGGTCTCTCAACCGAGGTTGTTGAGACCCTCCTCCAGTCCAGAGCTCCCTCTACGAGGAAACTGTACGCCCTGAAGTGGTCATTCTTTACTTCATGGTGCAGAGATCGCCATCTTGACCCTGTTAACTGCCCAGTTGGTACAGTTCTGGAGTTTTTACAAGCTAGGCTCTCTGCGGGGTTATCCCACTCCACCTTAAAGGTGTACGTGGCGGCCATAGCTGCTTTCCATGTCCCTTTCAATGATCAGTCAGTGGGTAGACACCCCCTAGTTACACGTTTCCTCCGAGGTGCATTGAGGCTGAGACCTCCAGTACGGTCCCGTATTCCCCCATGGGATTTGGTTGTGGTTCTAGAGGCTCTTTGTAAAGCTCCATTCGAGCCGATACAAGATATCTCAGATAGACATCTGACACTTAAAACTGCCCTGTTACTGGCAATCACCTCGCTGAAACGAGTTGGAGATCTCCAGGCCCTTTCGGTGGCCCCTACTTATTTAGACTTTGCCCCTGGTATGGCCAAAGCATTTTTATACCCTCGAGCGGGTTATGTTCCAAAGATTCCCTCTGTTACACCACAGCCTATCGTACTGCAGGCCTTCTGTCCTCCTCCCTTTCGGGAGCCAGACCAAGAGAAGCTAAACTGTATGTGTCCAGTGCGAGCACTCGACGCATACGTCCACAGAGCTGCCCTGTGGAGAAAGTCCGACCAATTGCTTGTATGCTACGGTCCTACTAACAAGGGTTCTCCTGCCACCAAGCAGACCCTTAGTCGTTGGATAGTCGAGGCTATCAACGAGTCCTATGAGTCCTCTGGTCTTCCCCCTCCTTTGGGGGCCAAGGCTCACTCTACTCGGGGTATGGCGGCCTCCAAGGCCTTCTCAGCAGGTGTGTCCCTCTTGGACATCTGCAACGCTGCGGGGTGGTCCACGCCCTCTACATTTGTCAGATTCTACGATCTTGATATGCGAGCCACTCCGGGCTCTTCTGTTCTCTCGTCCTAAGCTGTGCTCTTCGGATACACACTAGGCAGGGATTTGGTAGTCTGGCAGCGTGGGCACCTCGTTCCCCAAAGCGATATCGACGCAGCTCGAGTTCCCGAAAAGGAACGTCCCAAGGTTACGCATGTAACCCTAGTTCCTTGAGGGAACGAGACGCTGCGTCGCAGAGCCATACTCCCGGCACCCCTGCCGGCGCTTGCTTCCCTACTCGAAGCTGAAGCCAGCTGCACGGCACGTGCTTATATAGCTTCCTGGTCGCTACGTCACCCCGCTCCGTGACGTCACGCCCGTCCATTGGACAGTTTGCACACGATGTTCAGAGCCGGTCTCGTCAGGGACGTTCCCCAAAGCGATATCGACGCAGCGTCTCGTTCCCTCAAGGAACTAGGGTTACATGCGTAACCTTGGGACGTTTTTGTGCATATAACTTCTAACACATTAAAAACTGTTTAAAGCATTGCAGAAAACATTGTACTTCATAAGGCATAAGCTTGTTTCAGTTTGGCAAGATTTGCACTGAATACTGAATGAAACAGCTTTATCTAATAGAGAGAAAAGCTTTTGAGCAGATTTGGGCTTGATTTCACTTCATTTCAACAGAAACACTATTTCAGCATTACTGGACTCAGAAAGCTGTAAACTGACAATCTTGATCATTGAAGTCCTAACATAAGTTTTTGTGCATATAACTTCTAACACATTAAAAACTGTCTTACAGCATTGCAGAAAACATTGTACTTCATAAGACATAAGCTTGTTTCAGTTTGGCAAGATTTGCACTGAATACTGAATGAAACAGCTTTATCTAATAGAGAGAAAAGCTTTTGAGCAGATTTGGGCTTGATTTCACTTCATTTCAACAGAAACACTATTTCAGCATTACTGGACTCAGAAAGCTGTAAACTGACAATCTTGATCATTGAAGTCCTAACATAAGTTTTTGTGCATATAACTTCTAACACATTAAAAACTGTCTTACAGCATTGCAGAAAACATTGTACTTCATAAGGCATAAGCTTGTTTCAGTTTGGCAAGATTTGCACTGAATATTGAATGAAACAGCTTTCTCTAATAGAGAGAAAAGCTTTTGAGCAGATTTGGGCTTGATTTCACTTCATTTGAACAGAAACACTATTTCAACATTACTGGACTCAGAAAGCTGTAAACTGACAATCTTGATCATTGCAGTCCTAACATTAGTTTTTGTGCATATAACTTCTAACACATTAAAAACTGTCTTACAGCATTGCAGAAAACATTTTATTTCATAAGACATAAGCAAGTTTCAGTTTGGCAAGATTTGCACTGAATACTGAATGAAACAGCTTTCTCTAATAGAGAGAAAAGCTTTTGAGCAGATTTGGGCTTGATTTCACTTCATTTGAACAGAAACACTATTTCAGCATTACTGGACTCAGAAAGCTGTAAACTGACAATCTTGATCATTGAAGTCCTAACATAAGTTTTTGTGCATATAACTTCTAACACATTAAAAACTGTCTTACAGCATTGCAGAAAACATTGTACTTCATAAGGCATAAGCTTGTTTCAGTTTGGCAAGATTTGCACTGAATACTGAATGAAACAGCTTTCTCTAATAGAGAGAAAAGCTTTTGAGCAGATTTGGGCTTGATTTCACTTCATTTGAACAGAAACACTATTTCAGCATTACTGGACTCAGAAAGCTGTAAACTGACAATCTTGATCATTGAAGTCCTAACATAAGTTTTTGTGCATATAACTTCTAACACATTAAAAACTGTCTTACAGCATTGCAGAAAACATTGTACTTCATAAGGCATAAGCTTGTTTCAGTTTGGCAAGATTTGCACTGAATACTGAATGAAACAGCTTTATCTAATAGAGAGAAAAGCTTTTGAGCAGATTTGGGCTTGATTTCACTTCATTTCAACAGAAACACTATTTCAGCATTACTGGACTCAGAAAGCTGTAAACTGACAATCTTGATCATTGAAGTCCTAACATAAGTTTTTGTGCATATAACTTCTAACACATTAAAAACTGTCTTACAGCATTGCAGAAAACATTGTACTTCATAAGACATAAGCTTGTTTCAGTTTGGCAAGATTTGCACTGAATACTGAATGAAACAGCTTTATCTAATAGAGAGAAAAGCTTTTGAGCAGATTTGGGCTTGATTTCACTTCATTTGAACAGAAACACTATTTCAGCATTACTGGACTCAGAAAGCTGTAAACTGACAATCTTGATCATTGAAGTCCTAACATTAGTTTTTGTGCATATAACTTCTAACACATTAAAAACTGTCTTACAGCATTGCAGAAAACATTGTACTTCATAAGACATAAGCTTGTTTCAGTTTGGCAAGATTTGCACTGAATACTGAATGAAACAGCTTTATCTAATAGAGAGAAAAGCTTTTGAGCAGATTTGGGCTTGATTTCACTTCATTTCAACAGAAACACTATTTCAGCATTACTGGACTCAGAAAGCTGTAAACTGACAATCTTGATCATTGAAGTCCTAACATAAGTTTTTGTGCATATAACTTCTAACACATTAAAAACTGTCTTACAGCATTGCAGAAAACATTGTACTTCATAAGGCATAAGCTTGTTTCAGTTTGGCAAGATTTGCACTGAATATTGAATGAAACAGCTTTATCTAATAGAGAGAAAAGCTTTTGAGCAGATTTGGGCTTGATTTCACTTCATTTGAACAGAAACACTATTTCAACATTACTGGACTCAGAAAGCTGTAAACTGACAATCTTGATCATTGCAGTCCTAACATTAGTTTTTGTGCATATAACTTCTAACACATTAAAAACTGTCTTACAGCATTGCAGAAAACATTTTATTTCATAAGACATAAGCAAGTTTCAGTTGTGGAAGATTTTTATTGGTGGGATTTTGCTCAATCAAGTATGATCAAGATGAATCTAGTCATATATATACATACATGTTTTATTCCATTAGAATCATATAGCCTTTGTGTGAAAGGAATGTGCCTATGTCTGCAAAAAAAACATCCTGACCACCAATTTTCTTTACCATAGCAAGTCTCAGGAAACATCTGGAAAAACATGCAATGGGTCTCTTCTCTTTACCATAGCGTCTCCCTAGGGAGGGATCAAAATTGCAAGCCTAAGGAAAAGTTTGACTATTTGGAAACGCCCTGTAAAGGGTATATAATGACATGCAACCTAGCATTTCGACAGAACTTCTTGCAACAAGCTCTCGACTTTGTTTTGCTTAAAATAAAGTCTTTTCTTCTGAGAGAAAAATCCCTGACTGAGTTTGATCCTTGGGAGAACCGGCAAAATACACCACAGATTTGGCACCCCAGATGGGACTGGAAAGGAGCAGAGTGGACGACTGCTCTTGAGCTGACTGATTAGCAACACACACACAGTGGTGGCCACCATAGAATAAGGTAAGCATTTTTGCTTATATAATTAGTGTGTGTTGTTGACTGGTCAGCTCTGAGTGGTAAGGACACTTAAAATCTGCTCTTCCAAATTTAGAAAAATAATATGATATCTAAATTGAAAAAGGGGTTTTACTCCAGAAGAAATAACTGCATGCACATATTTGGGTTATTAATGGGAAGGCCTTGAAAGGCAACCTCGATTTAAGACAAATATGGTGTAGGCAGAAAGACATGGCATGCTGTGGTCTGTGTTTATTGGATAGCTGTGCCAGGTAGGACAGTGATAAACGGATAAGCAGATTAGTTAAGGAATCGCGAGGAAAAGTCCCATGGATACCGCTTTGAGAATGTATAAGTGAAATTCTCGAAGGACTGAATAGATGGGCCCTTAAGGACGCTCTAGGTAGAGCGAGCTCTAGGAAGAGCTGTGTTTTGTTGTGTGAATGTATCTGTGTCCGGACTGAATAAATGTGTGAACAAAGAAATTCCGTGTTGGGTGGGTAAAAGTTGCGCACCATTCTTGGACCGTCACTTCAGGGTGGCTGGGTGGAGTTGGACGCAGCTAGTATCCACTTGAGGGGGATGAATGTATTATGAGCCTTGATAATAAAAGGACAATTAATGTGTGATTATCCCTTAGATAAAGGGAAAAAGTATGCAAGAATAAGCACTCTGGCTCAATAAAGAGTGTAGCAAGTGTGAATGGGTTTAGGAAAATAGCATCAATAAAGTTTGAACCAAGATCTATAATAGATTTTTGCATTTAGGATGTCTGTGTGAAAGGGGAGAACATTTTCTGAGCCCAGTGTAGTGGGAGTGAGAACAAAGGAGGACGTTTCCACAGTAAAGTTGTATTACATGGGGGGAGCAAGAGGTGCTCTCCCCTCCTGGACCATCACTTGGGAGTGATCAGGTTACAGAGACTGGTGTTGAGAAAGGAATGCAGGAGCCCTAAAACAATAAAGTCAACTGTATGAAGGTTGTTTTAGAGAAAAATAAATACAAATGTTCCAAGAAATGGACTAATATAGAAATGGCAGATATGGTGGAACATAGATATAATGATAAATTAATTAAAATAAGATATGCATTTATTATTGAACAACTTTTATTAATATATGAATTTAAAAGATGCACGTGCTTAAAACTTTTTTAATACGTGAAGACATCTAAAATTTGTTTCTTGTTATCCCTGGGACAGTATGAAAGTTAATCCATTACAGAGTTTCAGAGATTGGGCTTGTGTAAATGTAAAAAATAAAAGAAATAACTTGTGCAATGTGGAATGAAAGCAAGATTGGGTGACCAAGTCAATAGACATTTGGATTCAAAAGCTATAGGCATTTTACAATAGGAAGGAAACTAGTTGCTTAAAGAATTAGATTTAATTATTTTATTTACAATAATAGGAATTATTTTATGTTGGTTAGGAAACATTAATTCACAAATACCAGATTATTCTGAATCATGTATGCAAATTTAGAAGAAAAATGATGATTGAAGTTCTTATTTTACCATATGCATGTCATGCTGTTATAAAAAAAGGTTTATTTTATTTTATTGCAGTATATTTAGATAATAAAGGTAGCTGATTTCTGCATTTTGCAAAGAAGAAAAATGCTTGCTATTTTCCTGCAATGAAGAACTTGCTTAACTAACAAAGAATAAGAGAACTGCTGTTTTCAACCAGATGATTTAGTTTTTATTAAGGGACCACTGAAAGAAGAGGTTGAAAAGTGAAAATTAGAAAAAGAGCTGACTGCTCAGAAACAATTTGGTCAGAAGTTACATAGGTACATTTGATTAATGCAGTCTCTGAGTGTTAAACTTTCAGATGATTTCTGGAACAGTGCCTTGACAAAGGAAAGCAATGAACTGGAGTCTGTCGAGGAATGGCAAAGCAGCAAACACAGCTGCAGAGAGAAGAAGAGGGAGGGGCTGATGGATGTTCCCCTCGCCTCCTGAAAGAGAAGAACACACTTCAGCAAGGAGAAGACTGAATCAAAGCAGGAAAAGGTGAATCTTTCACTTGAGACTTTTCCTGAGGTTGAAAAGAACATTATGAAATGCAAAACTCTGACAGAAAGCAACCAGAAGCTAGACTGAGAAGAAGCAGAAAAACAACGGAGACCGTACGCCACAACATCAGGTCTTTGAGTGCCATCACAGACTGACGACCCAGTACAACAGCCCAGGCTGATGATCTGACCAGAAGGACTTCCATCCCTTCAGTGCACAGGTCCTGCATATTCAATGAACACTATAGAGACTGCTTCAAATGTTAATTATTTTATTTCATTATTTTATTTACTATGTTTTAATCTTGATTATTCACTGGTCTCACAGCACTTCCTTAAATTCTGTGTTTTAACTAACTTTCTCAATCTGCTTTTCAATAGGTACCAGTCCAGCCTCATGTCTTAAAGAAAAAATAATTTTGACAGACAGAAGTGAGTACTTGACTCACCAATCAGATAAACATGGAGCTGGATTTGGCATAGTAAGGCTGTTTCATTAAACAACTAAGGGAAAATGCACAACTGAATACTTCACAACAATGCTGAGCTCTTTGGGAACGAAGAGAATAAATAAATAAATAAAAAAGGGTATCTTGATGAACAATAGGAAAAATATATATGGTTGAAAAAATAGAAATATTGGTCACTCCATTTTGTTTTAAGGTAATTTTCTAAGGTAAAACTGAATAAAATAATATTGAATAAAAAATTATTCCAGAGATCCAAAATCATGTTATCACATATACTGTCATCACTGGGGATAACCAGATGGAAATGTTGATGGTCATGGATCCAAGATATGCAGAGATCTCCAATCCTCTTCTCAGAGTCGCTCATGAGCAATAACAAAAAAGTATTTGACTAAACTTTAAATTAGACAAACACATGACATTTGAGAAATGATAATTGGCTCTCTCAAATGCTCAATGTCTAGGCCTAATATTCTAAACAAATTAATCTAGGAGATTTTGGAAAAAGGAAGGAAAGAAAGAAAAGAAAAGTTTTTGGCAAAAAAAAAAAAAAAAAAAAAAAAAAAAAAAAAAAAAAGGGGGAGTGAAAGTGTGTGAAAAAGTATGAATGATGGTGTTGTATGGCATGAAAGAGAGTGTCTGACAAGACACTGAGGCAATTCAATCAATTTGCCCAAACAGCTGTATACAAATTTGAATGTGGGCCCACAGGGCAAATTTATGCCCAGAAAAATAATGACCATGGATGTATTTGGTTAAGTTTCCTGGTCAGTACCTAGGTCTTTGTTGTGTCAGAAAGAAAAACAGTGCCACACATGCGCAGCGTATAACATGGGAAGGCAGAGCAAAGCACGCTTGCTCTGTCCACCCCACATCTAACTTCCTTTTCAGCATATCATGATGGAGCTGATTGTGTCAAAAGGATGAAATATTATCTTTCTGACTGTTAAAATAAATGCAGTGGGTTGAGTGTTTTCCAAGTCAAAAGGCCTATGCTACTGAGCAACATAGGCCTAGATAAATTATCCAGTAATATAGTGGAACTCAGTTTACAAAACAAAGAGATAACTGAATAAGCAAATGGTTGAGAATAAAATTGAAAGGAAAAAAAAATAAATAAATAGTAAAGACAGCACTGAAATTGTGAAAACTCAAAAAGGGGCCAAGACAGCCCTCAACCCACATTACATTTCCACAGGTCACACCAAGAAGGACGACTGGCAAGATGAACAAATTAGCATGCTTGATAACACTAACAAAAATTCTTAAGTTTTCCATTTACAGGTGACAGCAGTTCCAGTAAGACCAAGGAATGCTTCGCCCCATCAAAGAGAACCAGTGAGGGTGCAGTAATGATCTCAAGAGAGCCTTGCATGAATCAGCAAAACAGTTACAGAGTGACACCTGAGTTCACATCTCTAACCTTAAAATACGCCAACCAGCTTCAACAACTCCACACAGCATGAAGTGAGGGATGAAGGGCGTGCTAGTAACGACCCACCCTTGCCAACGAGGGAAAGACCATTGCAACGACTCGCAAAGAGTCTCCCTGGTGAAGACGGAATGAGAGAGTGATGGGACTGCTACTGAGATAAAAATACTTGGGTGCAGATATGAGCCAACAAATAGAAAAGAAAAGGTGGAAAGAGAATTTTAAGTAATGGTAGATGAAGAATTTGAAGGTTATGAGAAGGGAAATATGGATGTAGGAAGATTTGAAGGGAAAATAGAGCAATTGGATGCAACAAATAGAATGAAAGGAGCAAAATAGAAAAGCTCAAGATTTGTGAATTGAAGAAGGAAAAGTATGTGTTATGTTAGGGGAAAATGCTGTATTTATAGAAGGGAGCATTTAATGAAGAACTGATCAAATTGAACAGGCTAAGAATGATAGATAAAGAAAATGTTGGAAAAGATAATAAAATGTAAGACTGGTTTGATTTACAGTTAGGAGCATGTGGAGCATAGTTTATAATTAAATAGGGAAAGTTTTTAGGAATGGCATTAATGACAGGATATTTACTATTTTACTGTATACTTCCTATATTGAGGTCACTAGTCAAAGCCACAGTTAAGCAAATTAAATTCAAAGATGTCAAGATAATGGGAAATTGATACATAAGGTATCTAAGCTGAAGTTCAACTCTTATAATCTTGTGATATGCAATGTGTGATGTGATTTGTATTTGTATGTGTATGTATTTTTACGCCTTTTATACAAAACTGTGATAACCAGGCAAATGCTGAACCATTTGCACATCCATGCTTTTAACAATGTCTACTATTAAAGAGGGGTTAGGGAGACTGGATCTTTTACTCACTCCATGTCAAATTAGGAGAGAGATGTTTGGTCCAGTAATCCCTCAGAGTGGAATTTCATAATCTAGTCACTGGAGATAATACAATGTGACTTATTTAGTCACTAGGTAGTGTAACTAATATGACTGGATTATGGAGTAGCACTCTGGATAAGAATAATCAAATGTGAGACTTATTAAGTCTCAAAGGGGAGAATATGTGGAAGATTTTTATTGGTGGGATTTTGCTCAATCAAGTATGATCAAGATGAATCTAGTCATATATATACATACATGTTTTATTCCATTAGAATCATATAGCCTTTGTGTGAAAGGAATGTGCCTATGTCTGCAAAAAAAACATCCTGACCACCAATTTTCTTTACCATAGCAAGTCTCAGGAAACATCTGGAAAAACATGCAATGGGTCTCTTCTCTTTACCATAGCGTCTCCCTAGGGAGGGATCAAAATTGCAAGCCTAAGGAAAAGTTTGACTATTTGGAAACGCCCTGTAAAGGGTATATAATGACATGCAACCTAGCATTTCGACAGAACTTCTTGCAACAAGCTCTCGACTTTGTTTTGCTTAAAATAAAGTCTTTTCTTCTGAGAGAAAAATCCCTGACTGAGTTTGATCCTTGGGAGAACCGGCAAAATACACCACACAGTTTGGCAAGATTTGCACTGAATACTGAATGAAACAGCTTTCTCTAATAGAGAGAAAAGCTTTTGAGCAGATTTGGGCTTGATTTCACTTCATTTGAACAGAACACTATTTCAGCATTACTGGACTCAGAAAGCTGTAAACTGACAATCTTGATCATTGAAGTCCTAACATAAGTTTTTGTGCATATAACTTCTAACACATTAAAAACTGTCTTACAGCATTGCAGAAAACATTGTACTTCATAAGGCATAAGCTTGTTTCAGTTTGGCAAGATTTGCACTGAATACTGAATGAAACAGCTTTATCTAATAGAGAGAAAAGCCTTTGAGCAGATTTGGGCTTGATTTCACTTCATTTCAACAGAAACACTATTTCAGCATTACTGGACTCAGAAAGCTGTAAACTGACAATCTTGATCATTGAAGTCCTAACATAAGTTTTTGTGCATATAACTTCTAACACATTAAAAACTGTCTTACAGCATTGCAGAAAACATTGTACTTCATAAGACATAAGCTTGTTTCAGTTTGGCAAGATTTGCACTGAATACTGAATGAAACAGCTTTATCTAATAGAGAGAAAAGCTTTTGAGCAGATTTGGGCTTGATTTCACTTCATTTCAACAGAAACACTATTTCAGCATTACTGGACTCAGAAAGCTGTAAACTGACAATCTTGATCATTGAAGTCCTAACATAAGTTTTTGTGCATATAACTTCTAACACATTAAAAACTGTCTTACAGCATTGCAGAAAACATTGTACTTCATAAGGCATAAGCTTGTTTCAGTTTGGCAAGATTTGCACTGAATATTGAATGAAACAGCTTTCTCTAATAGAGAGAAAAGCTTTTGAGCAGATTTGGGCTTGATTTCACTTCATTTGAACAGAAACACTATTTCAACATTACTGGACTCAGAAAGCTGTAAACTGACAATCTTGATCATTGAAGTCCTAACATAAGTTTTTGTGCATATAACTTCTAACACATTAAAAACTGTCTTACAGCATTGCAGAAAACATTGTACTTCATAAGACATAAGCTTGTTTCAGTTTGGCAAGATTTGCACTGAATACTGAATGAAACAGCTTTATCTAATAGAGAGAAAAGCTTTTGAGCAGATTTGGGCTTGATTTCACTTCATTTCAACAGAAACACTATTTCAGCATTACTGGACTCAGAAAGCTGTAAACTGACAATCTTGATCATTGAAGTCCTAACATAAGTTTTTGTGCATATAACTTCTAACACATTAAAAACTGTCTTACAGCATTGCAGAAAACATTGTACTTCATAAGGCATAAGCTTGTTTCAGTTTGGCAAGATTTGCACTGAATACTGAATGAAACAGCTTTCTCTAATAGAGAGAAAAGCTTTTGAGCAGATTTGGGCTTGATTTCACTTCATTTCAACAGAAACACTATTTCAGCATTACTGGACTCAGAAAGCTGTAAACTGACAATCTTGATCATTGAAGTCCTAACATAAGTTTTTGTGCATATAACTTCTAACACATTAAAAACTGTCTTACAGCATTGCAGAAAACATTGTACTTCATAAGGCATAAGCTTGTTTCAGTTTGGCAAGATTTGCAATGAATACTGAATGAAACAGCTTTCTCTAATAGAGAGAAAAGCTTTTGAGCAGATTTGGGCTTGATTTCACTTCATTTCAACAGAAACACTATTTCAGCATTACTGGACTCAGAAAGCTGTAAACTGACAATCTTGATCATTGAAGTCCTAACATAAGTTTTTGTGCATATAACTTCTAACACATTAAAAACTGTCTTACAGCATTGCAGAAAACATTGTACTTCATAAGGCATAAGCTTGTTTCAGTTTGGCAAGATTTGCACTGAATACTGAATGAAACAGCTTTATCTAATAGAGAGAAAAGCTTTTGAGCAGATTTGGGCTTGATTTCACTTCATTTCAACAGAAACACTATTTCAGCATTACTGGACTCAGAAAGCTGTAAACTGACAATCTTGATCATTGAAGTCCTAACATAAGTTTTTGTGCATATAACTTCTAACACATTAAAAACTGTCTTACAGCATTGCAGAAAACATTGTACTTCATAAGACATAAGCTTGTTTCAGTTTGGCAAGATTTGCACTGAATACTGAATGAAACAGCTTTATCTAATAGAGAGAAAAGCTTTTGAGCAGATTTGGGCTTGATTTCACTTCATTTCAACAGAAACACTATTTCAGCATTACTGGACTGAGAAAGCTGTAAACTGACAATCTTGATCATTGAAGTCCTAACATAAGTTTTTGTGCATATAACTTCTAACACATTAAAAACTGTCTTACAGCATTGCAGAAAACATTGTACTTCATAAGACATAAGCTTGTTTCAGTTTGGCAAGATTTGCACTGAATACTGAATGAAACAGCTTTCTCTAATAGAGAGAAAAGCTTTTGAGCAGATTTGGGCTTGATTTCACTTCATTTGAACAGAAACACTATTTCAGCATTACTGGACTCAGAAAGCTGTAAACTGACAATCTTGATCATTGCAGTCCTAACATTAGTTTTTGTGTATATAACTTCTAACACATTAAAAACTGTCTTACAGCATTGCAGAAAACATTTTATTTCATAAGACATAAGCAAGTTTCAGTTTGGCAAGATTTGCACTGAATACTGAATGAAACAGCTTTCTCTAATAGAGAGAAAAGCTTTTGAGCAGATTTGGGCTTGATTTCACTTCATTTGAACAGAAACACTATTTCAGCATTACTGGACTCAGAAAGCTGTAAACTGACAATCTTGATCATTGAAGTCCTAACATAAGTTTTTGTGCATATAACTTCTAACACATTAAAAACTGTCTTACAGCATTGCAGAAAACATTGTACTTCATAAGGCATAAGCTTGTTTCAGTTTGGCAAGATTTGCACTGAATACTGAATGAAACAGCTTTATCTAATAGAGAGAAAAGCTTTTGAGCAGATTTGGGCTTGATTTCACTTCATTTCAACAGAAACACTATTTCAGCATTACTGGACTCAGAAAGCTGTAAACTGACAATCTTGATCATTGAAGTCCTAACATAAGTTTTTGTGCATATAACTTCTAACACATTAAAAACTGTCTTACAGCATTGCAGAAAACATTGTACTTCATAAGACATAAGCTTGTTTCAGTTTGGCAAGATTTGCACTGAATACTGAATGAAACAGCTTTATCTAATAGAGAGAAAAGCTTTTGAGCAGATTTGGGCTTGATTTCACTTCATTTCAACAGAAACACTATTTCAGCATTACTGGACTCAGAAAGCTGTAAACTGACAATCTTGATCATTGAAGTCCTAACATAAGTTTTTGTGCATATAACTTCTAACACATTAAAAACTGTCTTACAGCATTGCAGAAAACATTGTACTTCATAAGGCATAAGCTTGTTTCAGTTTGGCAAGATTTGCACTGAATATTGAATGAAACAGCTTTCTCTAATAGAGAGAAAAGCTTTTGAGCAGATTTGGGCTTGATTTCACTTCATTTGAACAGAAACACTATTTCAACATTACTGGACTCAGAAAGCTGTAAACTGACAATCTTGATCATTGCAGTCCTAACATTAGTTTTTGTGCATATAACTTCTAACACATTAAAAACTGTCTTACAGCATTGCAGAAAACATTTTATTTCATAAGACATAAGCAAGTTTCAGTTTGGCAAGATTTGCACTGAATACTGAATGAAACAGCTTTATCTAATAGAGAGAAAAGCTTTTGAGCAGATTTGGGCTTGATTTCACTTCATTTCAACAGAAACACTATTTCAGCATTACTGGACTCAGAAAGCTGTAAACTGACAATCTTGATCATTGAAGTCCTAACATAAGTTTTTGTGCATATAACTTCTAACACATTAAAAACTGTCTTACAGCATTGCAGAAAACATTGTACTTCATAAGGCATAAGCTTGTTTCAGTTTGGCAAGATTTGCACTGAATACTGAATGAAACAGCTTTCTCTAATAGAGAGAAAAGCTTTTGAGCAGATTTGGGCTTGATTTCACTTCATTTCAACAGAAACACTATTTCAGCATTACTGGACTCAGAAAGCTGTAAACTGACAATCTTGATCATTGAAGTCCTAACATAAGTTTTTGTGCATATAACTTCTAACACATTAAAAACTGTCTTACAGCATTGCAGAAAACATTGTACTTCATAAGGCATAAGCTTGTTTCAGTTTGGCAAGATTTGCAATGAATACTGAATGAAACAGCTTTCTCTAATAGAGAGAAAAGCTTTTGAGCAGATTTGGGCTTGATTTCACTTCATTTCAACAGAAACACTATTTCAGCATTACTGGACTCAGAAAGCTGTAAACTGACAATCTTGATCATTGAAGTCCTAACATAAGTTTTTGTGCATATAACTTCTAACACATTAAAAACTGTCTTACAGCATTGCAGAAAACATTGTACTTCATAAGGCATAAGCTTGTTTCAGTTTGGCAAGATTTGCACTGAATACTGAATGAAACAGCTTTCTCTAATAGAGAGAAAAGCTTTTGAGCAGATTTGGGCTTGATTTCACTTCATTTGAACAGAAACACTATTTCAGCATTACTGGACTCAGAAAGCTGTAAACTGACAATCTTGATCATTGAAGTCCTAACATAAGTTTTTGTGCATATAACTTCTAACACATTAAAAACTGTCTTACAGCATTGCAGAAAACATTGTACTTCATAAGGCATAAGCTTGTTTCAGTTTGGCAAGATTTGCACTGAATACTGAATGAAACAGCTTTATCTAATAGAGAGAAAAGCTTTTGAGCAGATTTGGGCTTGATTTCACTTCATTTCAACAGAAACACTATTTCAGCATTACTGGACTCAGAAAGCTGTAAACTGACAATCTTGATCATTGAAGTCCTAACATAAGTTTTTGTGCATATAACTTCTAACACATTAAAAACTGTCTTACAGCATTGCAGAAAACATTGTACTTCATAAGACATAAGCTTGTTTCAGTTTGGCAAGATTTGCACTGAATACTGAATGAAACAGCTTTATCTAATAGAGAGAAAAGCTTTTGAGCAGATTTGGGCTTGATTTCACTTCATTTCAACAGAAACACTATTTCAGCATTACTGGACTCAGAAAGCTGTAAACTGACAATCTTGATCATTGAAGTCCTAACATAAGTTTTTGTGCATATAACTTCTAACACATTAAAAACTGTCTTACAGCATTGCAGAAAACATTGTACTTCATAAGGCATAAGCTTGTTTCAGTTTGGCAAGATTTGCACTGAATATTGAATGAAACAGCTTTCTCTAATAGAGAGAAAAGCTTTTGAGCAGATTTGGGCTTGATTTCACTTCATTTGAACAGAAACACTATTTCAACATTACTGGACTCAGAAAGCTGTAAACTGACAATCTTGATCATTGCAGTCCTAACATTAGTTTTTGTGCATATAACTTCTAACACATTAAAAACTGTCTTACAGCATTGCAGAAAACATTTTATTTCATAAGACATAAGCAAGTTTCAGTTTGGCAAGATTTGCACTGAATACTGAATGAAACAGCTTTCTCTAATAGAGAGAAAAGCTTTTGAGCAGATTTGGGCTTGATTTCACTTCATTTGAACAGAAACACTATTTCAGCATTACTGGACTCAGAAAGCTGTAAACTGACAATCTTGATCATTGAAGTCCTAACATAAGTTTTTGTGCATATAACTTCTAACACATTAAAAACTGTCTTACAGCATTGCAGAAAACATTGTACTTCATAAGGCATAAGCTTGTTTCAGTTTGGCAAGATTTGCACTGAATACTGAATGAAACAGCTTTATCTAATAGAGAGAAAAGCTTTTGAGCAGATTTGGGCTTGATTTCACTTCATTTCAACAGAAACACTATTTCAGCATTACTGGACTCAGAAAGCTGTAAACTGACAATCTTGATCATTGAAGTCCTAACATAAGTTTTTGTGCATATAACTTCTAACACATTAAAAACTGTCTTACAGCATTGCAGAAAACATTGTACTTCATAAGACATAAGCTTGTTTCAGTTTGGCAAGATTTGCACTGAATACTGAATGAAACAGCTTTATCTAATAGAGAGAAAAGCTTTTGAGCAGATTTGGGCTTGATTTCACTTCATTTCAACAGAAACACTATTTCAGCATTACTGGACTCAGAAAGCTGTAAACTGACAATCTTGATCATTGAAGTCCTAACATAAGTTTTTGTGCATATAACTTCTAACACATTAAAAACTGTCTTACAGCATTGCAGAAAACATTGTACTTCATAAGGCATAAGCTTGTTTCAGTTTGGCAAGATTTGCACTGAATACTGAATGAAACAGCTTTCTCTAATAGAGAGAAAAGCTTTTGAGCAGATTTGGGCTTGATTTCACTTCATTTCAACAGAAACACTATTTCAGCATTACTGGACTCAGAAAGCTGTAAACTGACAATCTTGATCATTGAAGTCCTAACATAAGTTTTTGTGCATATAACTTCTAACACATTAAAAACTGTCTTACAGCATTGCAGAAAACATTGTACTTCATAAGGCATAAGCTTGTTTCAGTTTGGCAAGATTTGCACTGAATACTGAATGAAACAGCTTTATCTAATAGAGAGAAAAGTTTTTGAGCAGATTTGGGCTTGATTTCACTTCATTTCAACAGAAACACTATTTCAGCATTACTGGACTCAGAAAGCTGTAAACTGACAATCTTGATCATTGAAGTCCTAACATTAGTTTTTGTGCATATAACTTCTAACACATTAAAAACTGTCTTACAGCATTGCAGAAAACATTGTACTTCATAAGACATAAGCTTGTTTCAGTTTGGCAAGATTTGCACTGAATACTGAATGAAACAGCTTTATCTAATAGAGAGAAAAGCTTTTGAGCAGATTTGGGCTTGATTTCACTTCATTTCAACAGAAACACTATTTCAGCATTACTGGACTGAGAAAGCTGTAAACTGACAATCTTGATCATTGAAGTCCTAACATAAGTTTTTGTGCATATAACTTCTAACACATTAAAAACTGTCTTACAGCATTGCAGAAAACATTGTACTTCATAAGACATAAGTTTGTTTCAGTTTGGCAAGATTTGCACTGAATACTGAATGAAACAGCTTTCTCTAATAGAGAGAAAAGCTTTTGAGCAGATTTGGGCTTGATTTCACTTCATTTGAACAGAAACACTATTTCAGCATTACTGGACTCAGAAAGCTGTAAACTGACAATCTTGATCATTGCAGTCCTAACATTAGTTTTTGTGTATATAACTTCTAACACATTAAAAACTGTCTTACAGCATTGCAGAAAACATTTTATTTCATAAGACATAAGCAAGTTTCAGTTTGGCAAGATTTGCACTGAATACTGAATGAAACAGCTTTCTCTAATAGAGAGAAAAGCTTTTGAGCAGATTTGGGCTTGATTTCACTTCATTTGAACAGAAACACTATTTCAGCATTACTGGACTCAGAAAGCTGTAAACTGACAATCTTGATCATTGAAGTCCTAACATAAGTTTTTGTGCATATAACTTCTAACACATTAAAAACTGTCTTACAGCATTGCAGAAAACATTGTACTTCATAAGGCATAAGCTTGTTTCAGTTTGGCAAGATTTGCACTGAATACTGAATGAAACAGCTTTCTCTAATAGAGAGAAAAGCTTTTGAGCAGATTTGGGCTTGATTTCACTTCATTTGAACAGAAACACTATTTCAGCATTACTGGACTCAGAAAGCTGTAAACTGACAATCTTGATCATTGAAGTCCTAACATAAGTTCCTTTTCGGGAACTCGAGCTGCGTCGATATCGCTTTGGGGAACGTCCCTGACGAGACCGGCTCTGAACATCGTGTGCAAACTGTCCAATGGACGGGCGTGACGTCACGGAGCGGGGTGACGTAGCGACCAGGAAGCTATATAAGCACGTGCCGTGCAGCTGGCTTCAGCTTCGCTCTGTCAGCAAGCGCTCTGTGTGTGCATGTTAAAAAGGCTGTCTCCTTAGCCATTAAAAGATCGCTAATACAGCTCAATAATGCCAAAAGCAAAGCCAAAGACCAAGTATTTAAAGGGCGATTCCAAGCCGCGTTACAGATTGTGTGTTCCTCCCTGCCCTCGCTACATCACGAGCGGGGATACACACAATCTGTGCGTGGCTTGCCTGGGATCGAAGCACGCTGAGTCGGCTCTCGAGGGGGCCGACTGTCCGCATTGCGAGCGATTGCCAATGCGGGCGCTTCGATCCCGGAGGGCTCTCTTCGAGGAGGGAGCCTTCACCAGCGTTCCTCGCGGTGCTGGCCCCGCTTCTGCCGAGGCAGAGCGGCTGCTGCACTCGTGGGGTTCGCAGGTGGATCTGTCAGAGGGAATGGAGACGGGCCAGTCCTTATCTCCTTCCTCATCTGCCAGATCAGGCGCCCAAACCCTGGGTTCGGAAGCACGCTCGTCGGTTTCTTCCCCCCAGGGTGAGGGATCAGCTCTCCGCCTCTCTTCCTCCGAGGAGGTTGACGTGGAGACTGTTGCTGGGGATTCGCCACCCCTATCGCCCCAGTATGAGGAGCTTTTGGAGGTGGTTACACGCGCAATTGATAGATTAAAAATCTAATGGCCTGCAGAAAAACACACTGAGCCGCAGAAAAGCAAGCTAGATGAACGCTTTCTGCGGCCGAGGCAACCACCTCCACGCCGGAGTCTACCGTTTTTTCCCGATCTCCATGATGAGTTATCGAGATCGTGGAAACACCCATATTCGACCCGCCTCTTTGGCCCCGATTCACTATATTATGGCAACGTGATGGGGCTGGGAGAGCGGGGTTATAGGACGTTGCCACGGGTTGAACAGACGCTCGCGGGCTATCTGTCACCCGGCTCGGCATCGTCCCTAAAGGCTCCGGCATTGCCCACTAAGCCGCTGCGAGTTACATCATCGCTTGTGGGCAAAGGTTATGTGGCAGCAGGTCAGGCTGGGGCTTGCCTTCACACCATGGCAGTCCTTCAAGCTTATCAAGCCGACCTGCTGGGAGATATCGATGAGGGAGAGGGGATTAAGTCTGATGATATTGAAGAGCTTAGAAAGACCGCTGATCTCTCCCTCCGCGCCACTAAAGAGACCGCTCGCGCGATTGGGCGGTCTATGGCAGCCTTAGTGGCCGCGGAGAGGCATTTGTGGCTGACCCTGTCAGAGATAAAAGAAAGAGACAGGGTCTGCCTCCTGGACGCCCCGCTTCAAGCCTCGGGCCTGTTTGGCGACACAGTCAACACTGTCGTCGACAGGTTCCAGGAGGCACGCAAACAGGCGGCGGCGTTCCAGAGTTTCCTCCCTCGTCGCTCTCGTGGTGCATCTGGGCGGGAGATCACCACGCCACATACCGGCTCCTCATACCGGGAAGCGCAGAAGCAGAGTGTCGCCGCTCGTGTTCCCCCACGTCGGGACCGAGGGCCTCAGCGACGCCCTGAGTCGGGGACTTCCAGAGCTAAAAAGCCCGATTTAAGAACAGTTATCGAGGCCCGGAAGTCCTCGACGAAACGATCCTGACATCAGGGTCCAGAGGGTAGCCCCTACTGGGGTAGAGCGCGGTCCACCTCAGTATACGGTGCCCGCCTCACCTCAGTGCCCTCAGGAGGTCGGTCTGCTAACCCTGCCAGAGCTTCAGGGCGCAGCGGCCTCCCGCGAGCATTACTCCCAGTTATTTCCGCCCGTGAGCGCAGCGGAGCTAGGAGGCTCGCCGCCCCTTCGGGGGCCTCTTACACCAGAGGTCAGTCTCGAGAGACTGATTCCCTTAGTAGATTATTTAGCAGCGTGGAAGCTACTGCCAAATGTATCTCGTTGGGTCCTGCGTACAATAGAAAAAGGCTATTGCATTCAGTTCGGTCGTCCACCACCGAAGTTCAACGGGGTTATACCGACTGTGGTCGGCCCCCAGCAGGCTCTGGTTATGGAACAAGAAGTGAATACCCTATTAAGGAAGGAGGCCATCGAGGTGGTCCCTCCTCTAGACAGGGAATCCGGATTTTACAGCCGGTATTTCATAGTTCCAAAGAAGGATGGGGGGTTGCGTCCGATCATAGACTTACGTCTCCTGAACCGCTCAGTTATGTCACTGAAGTTCAAAATGCTCACTGTCAAGCAGGTTGTAGCTCAAATCAGATCCGAGGACTGGTTTGTCACCATAGATCTCAAAGACGCGTACTTCCACATATCCATCCTTCCACAACACAGGAAGTATCTGAGGTTCGCTTTCGGGGGCAAAGCTTATCAATATCGAGTACTTCCCTTCGGCCTTGCACTCTCACCCCGCACGTTCACGAAATGTGTAGATGCGGCTCTGGTATCCCTCCGTATGCAGGGCATCCGCATTCTGAATTATATCGACGATTGGTTGATCTTAGCTCGATCAGAGCAGATGGCGATTCGACATCGAGATGTCGTTCTCGCACACATGGGGGAGCTGGGTTTGAGACTAAATGCCAAGAAGAGTGTACTTTCTCCAGTTCAGAGAACCACCTATCTAGGCGTAGTGTGGGATTCGACCACGATGCAGGCACGTATGTCTCCTGCTCGGATCGAGTCGATCCTCACTTCAGTCGAGAGAGTCAAAGAAGGCCAGTCACTCACTGTCAAACAATTCCAGAGATTGTTAGGGCTCATGGCAGCTGCGTCCAACGTGATACCTTTTGGCCTGCTGCACATGAGGCCCCTACAGTGGTGGCTCAAGTCCAAGGGCTTTTCCCCGAGGGGAAATCCACTTCGATTTATCAAGGTCACGCGGCGATGCCTTCGTGCCTTAGACATGTGGAAGAAACCTTGGTTCTTGAATCAGGGCCCGGTGCTGGGAGCTCTTCGTCGCCGTGTAACGCTAGCGACAGACGCGTCCCTCACCGGTTGGGGTGCGGTCATGAGTGGCCACCCTGCCCGCGGTCTGTGGAGTGGTCGCCACCTGGCGTGGCACATCAATTGCCTAGAGATGTTAGCAGTCTATCGAGCATTAAAATATTTCCTCCCAGACCTGAGAGGTCACCATGTGTTGGTGCGCACCGACAACACATCAGTGGTCTCTTATATCAATCACCAGGGGGGTCTGCGCTCACGCCCCTTGTACAAGCTGGCATACCAGATCCTTCTCTGGTCCCAGGGCAAACTCCTCTCGATCAGAGCAGTGTATATTCCTGGGAGATTGAATGTGGGAGCAGACATACTGTCGAGGCAGGGGCCGAGGCCCGGGGAATGGATGCTTCACCCCGAGGTGGTGAAGCAGATATGGAGAGTGTTTGGCAAAGCTCAGGTGGACCTCTTTGCGACTCAAGAGACATCGCAATGTCCCCTCTGGTTCTCTCTAGTTCATCCAGCTCCTCTGGGACTGGACGCTATGGTACAGACCTGGCCGAGGCTTCGTCTGTACACTTTTCCCCCTACCGCTCTGCTCCCGGGAGTTCTGGCGAGAGTACGCCAGGACGGGGTCCGTCTGCTGTTAGTAGCCCCGTTCTGGCCGGGACGAATATGGTTCTCAGATCTAGTCTCGCTCCTCGACGGCTCTCCGTGGGAGATACCGATCAGGAAAGACCTACTCTCACAAGCGCAGGGCACGATAATCCACCCTCGCCCGGAGGTGTTCAAGCTGTGGGTGTGGCCCCTGAGGGGGCACAACTGTTAGCAGCTGGTCTCTCAACCGAGGTTGTTGAGACCCTCCTCCAGTCCAGAGCTCCCTCTACGAGGAAACTGTACGCCCTGAAGTGGTCATTCTTTACTTCATGGTGCAGAGATCGCCATCTTGACCCTGTTAACTGCCCAGTTGGTACAGTTCTGGAGTTTTTACAAGCTAGGCTCTCTGCGGGGTTATCCCACTCCACCTTAAAGGTGTACGTGGCGGCCATAGCTGCTTTCCATGTCCCTTTCAATGATCAGTCAGTGGGTAGACACCCCCTAGTTACACGTTTCCTCCGAGGTGCATTGAGGCTGAGACCTCCAGTACGGTCCCGTATTCCCCCATGGGATTTGGTTGTGGTTCTAGAGGCTCTTTGTAAAGCTCCATTCGAGCCGATACAAGATATCTCAGATAGACATCTGACACTTAAAACTGCCCTGTTACTGGCAATCACCTCGCTGAAACGAGTTGGAGATCTCCAGGCCCTTTCGGTGGCCCCTACTTATTTAGACTTTGCCCCTGGTATGGCCAAAGCATTTTTATACCCTCGAGCGGGTTATGTTCCAAAGATTCCCTCTGTTACACCACAGCCTATCGTACTGCAGGCCTTCTGTCCTCCTCCCTTTCGGGAGCCAGACCAAGAGAAGCTAAACTGTATGTGTCCAGTGCGAGCACTCGACGCATACGTCCACAGAGCTGCCCTGTGGAGAAAGTCCGACCAATTGCTTGTATGCTACGGTCCTACTAACAAGGGTTCTCCTGCCACCAAGCAGACCCTTAGTCGTTGGATAGTCGAGGCTATCAACGAGTCCTATGAGTCCTCTGGTCTTCCCCCTCCTTTGGGGGCCAAGGCTCACTCTACTCGGGGTATGGCGGCCTCCAAGGCCTTCTCAGCAGGTGTGTCCCTCTTGGACATCTGCAACGCTGCGGGGTGGTCCACGCCCTCTACATTTGTCAGATTCTACGATCTTGATATGCGAGCCACTCCGGGCTCTTCTGTTCTCTCGTCCTAAGCTGTGCTCTTCGGATACACACTAGGCAGGGATTTGGTAGTCTGGCAGCGTGGGCACCTCGTTCCCCAAAGCGATATCGACGCAGCTCGAGTTCCCGAAAAGGAACGTCCCAAGGTTACGCATGTAACCCTAGTTCCTTGAGGGAACGAGACGCTGCGTCGCAGAGCCATACTCCCGGCACCCCTGCCGGCGCTTGCTTCCCTACTCGAAGCTGAAGCCAGCTGCACGGCACGTGCTTATATAGCTTCCTGGTCGCTACGTCACCCCGCTCCGTGACGTCACGCCCGTCCATTGGACAGTTTGCACACGATGTTCAGAGCCGGTCTCGTCAGGGACGTTCCCCAAAGCGATATCGACGCAGCGTCTCGTTCCCTCAAGGAACTAGGGTTACATGCGTAACCTTGGGACGTTTTTGTGCATATAACTTCTAACACATTAAAAACTGTTTAAAGCATTGCAGAAAACATTGTACTTCATAAGGCATAAGCTTGTTTCAGTTTGGCAAGATTTGCACTGAATACTGAATGAAACAGCTTTATCTAATAGAGAGAAAAGCTTTTGAGCAGATTTGGGCTTGATTTCACTTCATTTCAACAGAAACACTATTTCAGCATTACTGGACTCAGAAAGCTGTAAACTGACAATCTTGATCATTGAAGTCCTAACATAAGTTTTTGTGCATATAACTTCTAACACATTAAAAACTGTCTTACAGCATTGCAGAAAACATTGTACTTCATAAGACATAAGCTTGTTTCAGTTTGGCAAGATTTGCACTGAATACTGAATGAAACAGCTTTATCTAATAGAGAGAAAAGCTTTTGAGCAGATTTGGGCTTGATTTCACTTCATTTCAACAGAAACACTATTTCAGCATTACTGGACTCAGAAAGCTGTAAACTGACAATCTTGATCATTGAAGTCCTAACATAAGTTTTTGTGCATATAACTTCTAACACATTAAAAACTGTCTTACAGCATTGCAGAAAACATTGTACTTCATAAGGCATAAGCTTGTTTCAGTTTGGCAAGATTTGCACTGAATATTGAATGAAACAGCTTTCTCTAATAGAGAGAAAAGCTTTTGAGCAGATTTGGGCTTGATTTCACTTCATTTGAACAGAAACACTATTTCAACATTACTGGACTCAGAAAGCTGTAAACTGACAATCTTGATCATTGCAGTCCTAACATTAGTTTTTGTGCATATAACTTCTAACACATTAAAAACTGTCTTACAGCATTGCAGAAAACATTTTATTTCATAAGACATAAGCAAGTTTCAGTTTGGCAAGATTTGCACTGAATACTGAATGAAACAGCTTTCTCTAATAGAGAGAAAAGCTTTTGAGCAGATTTGGGCTTGATTTCACTTCATTTGAACAGAAACACTATTTCAGCATTACTGGACTCAGAAAGCTGTAAACTGACAATCTTGATCATTGAAGTCCTAACATAAGTTTTTGTGCATATAACTTCTAACACATTAAAAACTGTCTTACAGCATTGCAGAAAACATTGTACTTCATAAGGCATAAGCTTGTTTCAGTTTGGCAAGATTTGCACTGAATACTGAATGAAACAGCTTTCTCTAATAGAGAGAAAAGCTTTTGAGCAGATTTGGGCTTGATTTCACTTCATTTGAACAGAAACACTATTTCAGCATTACTGGACTCAGAAAGCTGTAAACTGACAATCTTGATCATTGAAGTCCTAACATAAGTTTTTGTGCATATAACTTCTAACACATTAAAAACTGTCTTACAGCATTGCAGAAAACATTGTACTTCATAAGGCATAAGCTTGTTTCAGTTTGGCAAGATTTGCACTGAATACTGAATGAAACAGCTTTATCTAATAGAGAGAAAAGCTTTTGAGCAGATTTGGGCTTGATTTCACTTCATTTCAACAGAAACACTATTTCAGCATTACTGGACTCAGAAAGCTGTAAACTGACAATCTTGATCATTGAAGTCCTAACATAAGTTTTTGTGCATATAACTTCTAACACATTAAAAACTGTCTTACAGCATTGCAGAAAACATTGTACTTCATAAGACATAAGCTTGTTTCAGTTTGGCAAGATTTGCACTGAATACTGAATGAAACAGCTTTATCTAATAGAGAGAAAAGCTTTTGAGCAGATTTGGGCTTGATTTCACTTCATTTGAACAGAAACACTATTTCAGCATTACTGGACTCAGAAAGCTGTAAACTGACAATCTTGATCATTGAAGTCCTAACATTAGTTTTTGTGCATATAACTTCTAACACATTAAAAACTGTCTTACAGCATTGCAGAAAACATTGTACTTCATAAGACATAAGCTTGTTTCAGTTTGGCAAGATTTGCACTGAATACTGAATGAAACAGCTTTATCTAATAGAGAGAAAAGCTTTTGAGCAGATTTGGGCTTGATTTCACTTCATTTCAACAGAAACACTATTTCAGCATTACTGGACTCAGAAAGCTGTAAACTGACAATCTTGATCATTGAAGTCCTAACATAAGTTTTTGTGCATATAACTTCTAACACATTAAAAACTGTCTTACAGCATTGCAGAAAACATTGTACTTCATAAGGCATAAGCTTGTTTCAGTTTGGCAAGATTTGCACTGAATATTGAATGAAACAGCTTTATCTAATAGAGAGAAAAGCTTTTGAGCAGATTTGGGCTTGATTTCACTTCATTTGAACAGAAACACTATTTCAACATTACTGGACTCAGAAAGCTGTAAACTGACAATCTTGATCATTGCAGTCCTAACATTAGTTTTTGTGCATATAACTTCTAACACATTAAAAACTGTCTTACAGCATTGCAGAAAACATTTTATTTCATAAGACATAAGCAAGTTTCAGTTTGGCAAGATTTGCACTGAATACTGAATGAAACAGCTTTCTCTAATAGAGAGAAAAGCTTTTGAGCAGATTTGGGCTTGATTTCACTTCATTTGAACAGAACACTATTTCAGCATTACTGGACTCAGAAAGCTGTAAACTGACAATCTTGATCATTGAAGTCCTAACATAAGTTTTTGTGCATATAACTTCTAACACATTAAAAACTGTCTTACAGCATTGCAGAAAACATTGTACTTCATAAGGCATAAGCTTGTTTCAGTTTGGCAAGATTTGCACTGAATACTGAATGAAACAGCTTTATCTAATAGAGAGAAAAGCCTTTGAGCAGATTTGGGCTTGATTTCACTTCATTTCAACAGAAACACTATTTCAGCATTACTGGACTCAGAAAGCTGTAAACTGACAATCTTGATCATTGAAGTCCTAACATAAGTTTTTGTGCATATAACTTCTAACACATTAAAAACTGTCTTACAGCATTGCAGAAAACATTGTACTTCATAAGACATAAGCTTGTTTCAGTTTGGCAAGATTTGCACTGAATACTGAATGAAACAGCTTTATCTAATAGAGAGAAAAGCTTTTGAGCAGATTTGGGCTTGATTTCACTTCATTTCAACAGAAACACTATTTCAGCATTACTGGACTCAGAAAGCTGTAAACTGACAATCTTGATCATTGAAGTCCTAACATAAGTTTTTGTGCATATAACTTCTAACACATTAAAAACTGTCTTACAGCATTGCAGAAAACATTGTACTTCATAAGGCATAAGCTTGTTTCAGTTTGGCAAGATTTGCACTGAATATTGAATGAAACAGCTTTCTCTAATAGAGAGAAAAGCTTTTGAGCAGATTTGGGCTTGATTTCACTTCATTTGAACAGAAACACTATTTCAACATTACTGGACTCAGAAAGCTGTAAACTGACAATCTTGATCATTGAAGTCCTAACATAAGTTTTTGTGCATATAACTTCTAACACATTAAAAACTGTCTTACAGCATTGCAGAAAACATTGTACTTCATAAGACATAAGCTTGTTTCAGTTTGGCAAGATTTGCACTGAATACTGAATGAAACAGCTTTATCTAATAGAGAGAAAAGCTTTTGAGCAGATTTGGGCTTGATTTCACTTCATTTCAACAGAAACACTATTTCAGCATTACTGGACTCAGAAAGCTGTAAACTGACAATCTTGATCATTGAAGTCCTAACATAAGTTTTTGTGCATATAACTTCTAACACATTAAAAACTGTCTTACAGCATTGCAGAAAACATTGTACTTCATAAGGCATAAGCTTGTTTCAGTTTGGCAAGATTTGCACTGAATACTGAATGAAACAGCTTTCTCTAATAGAGAGAAAAGCTTTTGAGCAGATTTGGGCTTGATTTCACTTCATTTCAACAGAAACACTATTTCAGCATTACTGGACTCAGAAAGCTGTAAACTGACAATCTTGATCATTGAAGTCCTAACATAAGTTTTTGTGCATATAACTTCTAACACATTAAAAACTGTCTTACAGCATTGCAGAAAACATTGTACTTCATAAGGCATAAGCTTGTTTCAGTTTGGCAAGATTTGCACTGAATACTGAATGAAACAGCTTTCTCTAATAGAGAGAAAAGCTTTTGAGCAGATTTGGGCTTGATTTCACTTCATTTCAACAGAAACACTATTTCAGCATTACTGGACTCAGAAAGCTGTAAACTGACAATCTTGATCATTGAAGTCCTAACATAAGTTTTTGTGCATATAACTTCTAACACATTAAAAACTGTCTTACAGCATTGCAGAAAACATTGTACTTCATAAGGCATAAGCTTGTTTCAGTTTGGCAAGATTTGCACTGAATACTGAATGAAACAGCTTTATCTAATAGAGAGAAAAGCTTTTGAGCAGATTTGGGCTTGATTTCACTTCATTTCAACAGAAACACTATTTCAGCATTACTGGACTCAGAAAGCTGTAAACTGACAATCTTGATCATTGAAGTCCTAACATAAGTTTTTGTGCATATAACTTCTAACACATTAAAAACTGTCTTACAGCATTGCAGAAAACATTGTACTTCATAAGACATAAGCTTGTTTCAGTTTGGCAAGATTTGCACTGAATACTGAATGAAACAGCTTTATCTAATAGAGAGAAAAGCTTTTGAGCAGATTTGGGCTTGATTTCACTTCATTTCAACAGAAACACTATTTCAGCATTACTGGACTGAGAAAGCTGTAAACTGACAATCTTGATCATTGAAGTCCTAACATAAGTTTTTGTGCATATAACTTCTAACACATTAAAAACTGTCTTACAGCATTGCAGAAAACATTGTACTTCATAAGACATAAGCTTGTTTCAGTTTGGCAAGATTTGCACTGAATACTGAATGAAACAGCTTTCTCTAATAGAGAGAAAAGCTTTTGAGCAGATTTGGGCTTGATTTCACTTCATTTGAACAGAAACACTATTTCAGCATTACTGGACTCAGAAAGCTGTAAACTGACAATCTTGATCATTGCAGTCCTAACATTAGTTTTTGTGTATATAACTTCTAACACATTAAAAACTGTCTTACAGCATTGCAGAAAACATTTTATTTCATAAGACATAAGCAAGTTTCAGTTTGGCAAGATTTGCACTGAATACTGAATGAAACAGCTTTCTCTAATAGAGAGAAAAGCTTTTGAGCAGATTTGGGCTTGATTTCACTTCATTTGAACAGAAACACTATTTCAGCATTACTGGACTCAGAAAGCTGTAAACTGACAATCTTGATCATTGAAGTCCTAACATAAGTTTTTGTGCATATAACTTCTAACACATTAAAAACTGTCTTACAGCATTGCAGAAAACATTGTACTTCATAAGGCATAAGCTTGTTTCAGTTTGGCAAGATTTGCACTGAATACTGAATGAAACAGCTTTCTCTAATAGAGAGAAAAGCTTTTGAGCAGATTTGGGCTTGATTTCACTTCATTTGAACAGAAACACTATTTCAGCATTACTGGACTCAGAAAGCTGTAAACTGACAATCTTGATCATTGAAGTCCTAACATAAGTTTTTGTGCATATAACTTCTAACACATTAAAAACTGTCTTACAGCATTGCAGAAAACATTGTACTTCATAAGGCATAAGCTTGTTTCAGTTTGGCAAGATTTGCACTGAATACTGAATGAAACAGCTTTATCTAATAGAGAGAAAAGCTTTTGAGCAGATTTGGGCTTGATTTCACTTCATTTCAACAGAAACACTATTTCAGCATTACTGGACTCAGAAAGCTGTAAACTGACAATCTTGATCATTGAAGTCCTAACATAAGTTTTTGTGCATATAACTTCTAACACATTAAAAACTGTCTTACAGCATTGCAGAAAACATTGTACTTCATAAGACATAAGCTTGTTTCAGTTTGGCAAGATTTGCACTGAATACTGAATGAAACAGCTTTATCTAATAGAGAGAAAAGCTTTTGAGCAGATTTGGGCTTGATTTCACTTCATTTCAACAGAAACACTATTTCAGCATTACTGGACTCAGAAAGCTGTAAACTGACAATCTTGATCATTGAAGTCCTAACATAAGTTTTTGTGCATATAACTTCTAACACATTAAAAACTGTCTTACAGCATTGCAGAAAACATTGTACTTCATAAGGCATAAGCTTGTTTCAGTTTGGCAAGATTTGCACTGAATATTGAATGAAACAGCTTTCTCTAATAGAGAGAAAAGCTTTTGAGCAGATTTGGGCTTGATTTCACTTCATTTGAACAGAAACACTATTTCAACATTACTGGACTCAGAAAGCTGTAAACTGACAATCTTGATCATTGCAGTCCTAACATTAGTTTTTGTGCATATAACTTCTAACACATTAAAAACTGTCTTACAGCATTGCAGAAAACATTTTATTTCATAAGACATAAGCAAGTTTCAGTTTGGCAAGATTTGCACTGAATACTGAATGAAACAGCTTTCTCTAATAGAGAGAAAAGCTTTTGAGCAGATTTGGGCTTGATTTCACTTCATTTGAACAGAAACACTATTTCAGCATTACTGGACTCAGAAAGCTGTAAACTGACAATCTTGATCATTGAAGTCCTAACATAAGTTTTTGTGCATATAACTTCTAACACATTAAAAACTGTCTTACAGCATTGCAGAAAACATTGTACTTCATAAGGCATAAGCTTGTTTCAGTTTGGCAAGATTTGCACTGAATACTGAATGAAACAGCTTTATCTAATAGAGAGAAAAGCTTTTGAGCAGATTTGGGCTTGATTTCACTTCATTTCAACAGAAACACTATTTCAGCATTACTGGACTCAGAAAGCTGTAAACTGACAATCTTGATCATTGAAGTCCTAACATAAGTTTTTGTGCATATAACTTCTAACACATTAAAAACTGTCTTACAGCATTGCAGAAAACATTGTACTTCATAAGACATAAGCTTGTTTCAGTTTGGCAAGATTTGCACTGAATACTGAATGAAACAGCTTTATCTAATAGAGAGAAAAGCTTTTGAGCAGATTTGGGCTTGATTTCACTTCATTTCAACAGAAACACTATTTCAGCATTACTGGACTCAGAAAGCTGTAAACTGACAATCTTGATCATTGAAGTCCTAACATAAGTTTTTGTGCATATAACTTCTAACACATTAAAAACTGTCTTACAGCATTGCAGAAAACATTGTACTTCATAAGGCATAAGCTTGTTTCAGTTTGGCAAGATTTGCACTGAATACTGAATGAAACAGCTTTCTCTAAAAGAGAGAAAAGCTTTTGAGCAGATTTGGGCTTGATTTCACTTCATTTCAACAGAAACACTATTTCAGCATTACTGGACTCAGAAAGCTGTAAACTGACAATCTTGATCATTGAAGTCCTAACATAAGTTTTTGTGCATATAACTTCTAACACATTAAAAACTGTCTTACAGCATTGCAGAAAACATTGTACTTCATAAGGCATAAGCTTGTTTCAGTTTGGCAAGATTTGCACTGAATACTGAATGAAACAGCTTTATCTAATAGAGAGAAAAGCTTTTGAGCAGATTTGGGCTTGATTTCACTTAATTTGAACAGAAACACTATTTCAGCATTACTGGACTCAGAAAGCTGTAAACTGACAATCTTGATCATTGAAGTCCTAACATAAGTTTTTGTGCATATAACTTCTAACACATTAAAAACTGTCTTACAGCATTGCAGAAAACATTGTACTTCATAAGACATAAGCTTGTTTCAGTTTGTCAAGCTTTGCACTGAATACTGAATGAAACAGCTTTATCTAATAGAGAGAAAAGCTTTTGAGCAGATTTGGGCTTGATTTCACTTCATTTCAACAGAAACACTATTTCAGCATTACTGGACTCAGAAAGCTGTAAACTGACAATCTTGATCATTGAAGTCCTAACATAAGTTTTTGTGCATATAACTTCTAACACATTAAAAACTGTCTTACAGCATTGCAGAAAACATTGTACTTCATAAGGCATAAGCTTGTTTCAGTTTGGCAAGATTTGCACTGAATATTGAATGAAACAGCTTTATCTAATAGAGAGAAAAGCTTTTGAGCAGATTTGGGCTTGATTTCACTTCATTTGAACAGAAACACTATTTCAACATTACTGCACTCAGAAAGCTGTAAACTGACAATCTTGATCATTGCAGTCCTAACATTAGTTTTTGTGCATATAACTTCTAACACATTAAAAACTGTCTTACAGCATTGCAGAAAACATTTTATTTCATAAGACATGAGCAAGTTTCAGTTTGGCAAGATTTGCACTGAATACTGAATGAAACAGCTTTCTCTAATAGAGAGAAAAGCTTTTGAGCAGATTTGGGCTTGATTTCACTTCATTTCAACAGAAACACTATTTCAGCATTACTGGACTCAGAAAGCTGTAAACTGACAATCTTGATCATTGAAGTCCTAACATAAGTTTTTGTGCATATAACTTCTAACACATTAAAAACTGTCTTACAGCATTGCAGAAAACATTGTACTTCATAAGGCATAAGCTTGTTTCAGTTTGGCAAGATTTGCACTGAATATTGAATGAAACAGCTTTCTCTAATAGAGAGAAAAGCTTTTGAGCAGATTTGGGCTTGATTTCACTTCATTTGAACAGAAACACTATTTCAACATTACTGGACTCAGAAAGCTGTAAACTGACAATCTTGATCATTGCAGTCCTAACATTAGTTTTTGTGCATATAACTTCTAACACATTAAAAACTGTCTTACAGCATTGCAGAAAACATTGTACTTCATAAGGCATAAGCTTGTTTCAGTTTGGCAAGATTTGCACTGAATACTGAATGAAACAGCTTTATCTAATAGAGAGAAAAGCTTTTGAGCAGATTTGGGCTTGATTTCACTTCATTTCAACAGAAACACTATTTCAGCATTACTGGACTCAGAAAGCTGTAAACTGACAATCTTGATCATTGAAGTCCTAACATAAGTTTTTGTGCATATAACTTCTAACACATTAAAAACTGTCTTACAGCATTGCAGAAAACATTGTACTTCATAAGACATAAGCTTGTTTCAGTTTGGCAAGTTTTGCACTGAATACTGAATGAAACAGCTTTATCTAATAGAGAGAAAAGCTTTTGAGCAGATTTGGGCTTGATTTCACTTCATTTGAACAGAAACACTATTTCAGCATTACTGGACTCAGAAAGCTGTAAACTGACAATCTTGATCATTGAAGTCCTAACATTAGTTTTTGTGCATATAACTTCTAACACATTAAAAACTGTCTTACAGCATTGCAGAAAACATTGTACTTCATAAGACATAAGCTTGTTTCAGTTTGGCAAGATTTGCACTGAATACTGAATGAAACAGCTTTATCTAATAGAGAGAAAAGCTTTTGAGCAGATTTGGGCTTGATTTCACTTCATTTCAACAGAAACACTATTTCAGCATTACTGGACTCAGAAAGCTGTAAACTGACAATCTTGATCATTGAAGTCCTAACATAAGTTTTTGTGCATATAACTTCTAACACATTAAAAACTGTCTTACAGCATTGCAGAAAACATTGTACTTCATAAGGCATAAGCTTGTTTCAGTTTGGCAAGATTTGCACTGAATATTGAATGAAACAGCTTTATCTAATAGAGAGAAAAGCTTTTGAGCAGATTTGGGCTTGATTTCACTTCATTTGAACAGAAACACTATTTCAGCATTACTGGACTCAGAAAGCTGTAAACTGACAATCTTGATCATTGAAGTCCTAACATAAGTTTTTGTGCATATAACTTCTAACACATTAAAAACTGTCTTACAGCATTGCAGAAAACATTGTACTTCATAAGGCATAAGCTTGTTTCAGTTTGGCAAGATTTGCACTGAATACTGAATGAAACAGCTTTCTCTAATAGAGAGAAAAGCTTTTGAGCAGATTTGGGCTTGATTTCACTTCATTTGAACAGAAACACTATTTCAGCATTACTGGACTCAGAAAGCTGTAAACTGACAATCTTGATCATTGAAGTCCTAACATAAGTTTTTGTGCATATAACTTCTAACACATTAAAAACTGTCTTACAGCATTGCAGAAAACATTGTACTTCATAAGTCATAAGCTTGTTTCAGTTTGGCAAGATTTGCACTGAATACTGAATGAAACAGCTTTATCTAATAGAGAGAAAAGCTTTTGAGCAGATTTGGGCTTGATTTCACTTCATTTCAACAGAAACACTATTTCAGCATTACTGGACTCAGAAAGCTGTAAACTGACAATCTTGATCATTGAAGTCCTAACATAAGTTTTTGTGCATATAACTTCTAACACATTAAAAACTGTCTTACAGCATTGCAGAAAACATTGTACTTCATAAGACATAAGCTTGTTTCAGTTTGGCAAGATTTGCACTGAATACTGAATGAAACAGCTTTCTCTAATAGAGAGAAAAGCTTTTGAGCAGATTTGGGCTTGATTTCACTTCATTTGAACAGAAACACTATTTCAGCATTACTGGACTCAGAAAGCTGTAAACTGACAATCTTGATCATTGAAGTTCTAACATAAGTTTTTGTGCATATAACTTCTAACACATTAAAAACTGTCTTACAGCATTGCAGAAAACATTGTACTTCATAAGGCATAAGCTTGTTTCAGTTTGGCAAGATTTGCACTGAATACTGAATGAAACAGCTTTCTCTAATAGAGAGAAAAGCTTTTGAGCAGATTTGGGCTTGATTTCACTTCATTTGAACAGAAACACTATTTCAGCATTACTGGACTCAGAAAGCTGTAAACTGACAATCTTGATCATTGAAGTCCTAACATAAGTTTTTGTGCATATAACTTCTAACACATTAAAAACTGTCTTACAGCATTGCAGAAAACATTGTACTTCATAAGGCATAAGCTTGTTTCAGTTTGGCAAGATTTGCACTGAATACTGAATGAAACAGCTTTATCTAATAGAGAGAAAAGCTTTTGAGCAGATTTGGGCTTGATTTCACTTCATTTCAACAGAAACACTATTTCAGCATTACTGGACTCAGAAAGCTGTAAACTGACAATCTTGATCATTGAAGTCCTAACATAAGTTTTTGTGCATATAACTTCTAACACATTAAAAACTGTCTTACAGCATTGCAGAAAACATTGTACTTCATAAGACATAAGCTTGTTTCAGTTTGGCAAGATTTGCACTGAATACTGAATGAAACAGCTTTATCTAATAGAGAGAAAAGCTTTTGAGCAGATTTGGGCTTGATTTCACTTCATTTCAACAGAAACACTATTTCAGCATTACTGGACTCAGAAAGCTGTAAACTGACAATCTTGATCATTGAAGTCCTAACATTAGTTTTTGTGCATATAACTTCTAACACATTAAAAACTGTCTTACAGCATTGCAGAAAACATTTTATTTAATAAGACATAAGCAAGTTTCAGTTTGGCAAGATTTGCACTGAATACTGAATGAAACAGCTTTCTCTAATAGAGAGAAAAGCTTTTGAGCAGATTTGGGCTTGATTTCACTTCATTTCAACAGAAACACTATTTCAGCATTACTGGACTCAGAAAGCTGTAAACTGACAATCTTGATCATTGAAGTCCTAACATAAGTTTTTGTGCATATAACTTCTAACACATTAAAAACTGTCTTACAGCATTGCAGAAAACATTGTACTTCATAAGGCATAAGCTTGTTTCAGTTTGGCAAGATTTGCACTGAATACTGAATGAAACAGCTTTATCTAATAGAGAGAAAAGCTTTTGAGCAGATTTGGGCTTGATTTCACTTCATTTCAACAGAAACACTATTTCAGCATTACTGGACTCAGAAAGCTGTAAACTGACAATCTTGATCATTGAAGTCCTAACATAAGTTTTTGTGCATATAACTTCTAACACATTAAAAACTGTCTTACAGCATTGCAGAAAACATTGTACTTCATAAGACATAAGCTTGTTTCAGTTTGGCAAGATTTGCACTGAATACTGAATGAAACAGCTTTATCTAATAGAGAGAAAAGCTTTTGAGCAGATTTGGGCTTGATTTCACTTCATTTCAACAGAAACACTATTTCAGCATTACTGGACTCAGAAAGCTGTAAACTGACAATCTTGATCATTGAAGTCCTAACATAAGTTTTTGTGCATATAACTTCTAACACATTAAAAACTGTCTTACAGCATTGCAGAAAACATTGTACTTCATAAGGCATAAGCTTGTTTCAGTTTGGCAAGATTTGCACTGAATACTGAATGAAACAGCTTTCTCTAATAGAGAGAAAAGCTTTTGAGCAGATTTGGGCTTGATTTCACTTCATTTGAACAGAAACACTATTTCAACATTACTGGACTCAGAAAGCTGTAAACTGACAATCTTGATCATTGCAGTCCTAACATTAGTTTTTGTGCATATAACTTCTAACACATTAAAAACTGTCTTACAGCATTGCAGAAAACATTTTATTTCATAAGACATAAGCAAGTTTCAGTTTGGCAAGATTTGCACTGAATACTGAATGAAACAGCTTTCTCTAATAGAGAGAAAAGCTTTTGAGCAGATTTGGGCTTGATTTCACTTCATTTGAACAGAAACACTATTTCAGCATTACTGGACTCAGAAAGCTGTAAACTGACAATCTTGATCATTGAAGTCCTAACATAAGTTTTTGTGCATATAACTTCTAACACATTAAAAACTGTCTTACAGCATTGCAGAAAACATTGTACTTCATAAGGCATAAGCTTGTTTCAGTTTGGCAAGATTTGCACTGAATACTGAATGAAACAGCTTTCTCTAATAGAGAGAAAAGCTTTTGAGCAGATTTGGGCTTGATTTCACTTCATTTGAACAGAAACACTATTTCAGCATTACTGGACTCAGAAAGCTGTAAACTGACAATCTTGATCATTGAAGTCCTAACATAAGTTTTTGTGCATATAACTTCTAACACATTAAAAACTGTCTTACAGCATTGCAGAAAACATTGTACTTCATAAGTCATAAGCTTGTTTCAGTTTGGCAAGATTTGCACTGAATACTGAATGAAACAGCTTTATCTAATAGAGAGAAAAGCTTTTGAGCAGATTTGGGCTTGATTTCACTTCATTTCAACAGAAACACTATTTCAGCATTACTGGACTCAGAAAGCTGTAAACTGACAATCTTGATCATTGAAGTCCTAACATAAGTTTTTGTGCATATAACTTCTAACACATTAAAAACTGTCTTACAGCATTGCAGAAAACATTGTACTTCATAAGACATAAGCTTGTTTCAGTTTGGCAAGATTTGCACTGAATACTGAATGAAACAGCTTTATCTAATAGAGAGAAAAGCTTTTGAGCAGATTTGGGCTTGATTTCACTTCATTTCAACAGAAACACTATTTCAGCATTACTGGACTCAGAAAGCTGTAAACTGACAATCTTGATCATTGAAGTCCTAACATAAGTTTTTGTGCATATAACTTCTAACACATTAAAAACTGTCTTACAGCATTGCAGAAAACATTGTACTTCATAAGGCATAAGCTTGTTTCAGTTTGGCAAGATTTGCACTGAATACTGAATGAAACAGCTTTCTCTAATAGAGAGAAAAGCTTTTGAGCAGATTTGGGCTTGATTTCACTTCATTTCAACAGAAACACTATTTCAGCATTACTGGACTCAGAAAGCTGTAAACTGACAATCTTGATCATTGAAGTCCTAACATAAGTTTTTGTGCATATAACTTCTAACACATTAAAAACTGTCTTACAGCATTGCAGAAAACATTGTACTTCATAAGGCATAAGCTTGTTTCAGTTTGGCAAGATTTGCACTGAATACTGAATGAAACAGCTTTCTCTAATAGAGAGAAAAGCTTTTGAGCAGATTTGGGCTTGATTTCACTTCATTTGAACAGAAACACTATTTCAGCATTACTGGACTCAGAAAGCTGTAAACTGACAATCTTGATCATTGAAGTCCTAACATAAGTTTTTGTGCATATAACTTCTAACACATTAAAAACTGTCTTACAGCATTGCAGAAAACATTGTACTTCATAAGGCATAAGCTTGTTTCAGTTTGGCAAGATTTGCACTGAATACTGAATGAAACAGCTTTATCTAATAGAGAGAAAAGCTTTTGAGCAGATTTGGGCTTGATTTCACTTCATTTCAACAGAAACACTATTTCAGCATTACTGGACTCAGAAAGCTGTAAACTGACAATCTTGATCATTGAAGTCCTAACATAAGTTTTTGTGCATATAACTTCTAACACATTAAAAACTGTCTTACAGCATTGCAGAAAACATTGTACTTCATAAGACATAAGCTTGTTTCAGTTTGGCAAGATTTGCACTGAATACTGAATGAAACAGCTTTATCTAATAGAGAGAAAAGCTTTTGAGCAGATTTGGGCTTGATTTCACTTCATTTCAACAGAAACACTATTTCAGCATTACTGGACTGAGAAAGCTGTAAACTGACAATCTTGATCATTGAAGTCCTAACATAAGTTTTTGTGCATATAACTTCTAACACATTAAAAACTGTCTTACAGCATTGCAGAAAACATTGTACTTCATAAGACATAAGCTTGTTTCAGTTTGGCAAGATTTGCACTGAATACTGAATGAAACAGCTTTATCTAATAGAGAGAAAAGCTTTTGAGCAGATTTGGGCTTGATTTCACTTCATTTCAACAGAAACACTATTTCAGCATTACTGGACTCAGAAAGCTGTAAACTGACAATCTTGATCATTGAAGTCCTAACATAAGTTTTTGTGCATATAACTTCTAACACATTAAAAACTGTCTTACAGCATTGCAGAAAACATTGTACTTCATAAGGCATAAGCTTGTTTCAGTTTGGCAAGATTTGCACTGAATACTGAATGAAACAGCTTTCTCTAATAGAGAGAAAAGCTTTTGAGCAGATTTGGGCTTGATTTCACTTCATTTCAACAGAAACACTATTTCAGCATTACTGGACTCAGAAAGCTGTAAACTGACAATCTTGATCATTGAAGTCCTAACATAAGTTTTTGTGCATATAACTTCTAACACATTAAAAACTGTCTTACAGCATTGCAGAAAACATTGTACTTCATAAGGCATAAGCTTGTTTCAGTTTGGCAAGATTTGCACTGAATACTGAATGAAACAGCTTTCTCTAATAGAGAGAAAAGCTTTTGAGCAGATTTGGGCTTGATTTCACTTCATTTCAACAGAAACACTATTTCAGCATTACTGGACTCAGAAAGCTGTAAACTGACAATCTTGATCATTGAAGTCCTAACATAAGTTTTTGTGCATATAACTTCTAACACATTAAAAACTGTCTTACAGCATTGCAGAAAACATTGTACTTCATAAGACATAAGCTTGTTTCAGTTTGGCAAGATTTGCACTGAATACTGAATGAAACAGCTTTATCTAATAGAGAGAAAAGCTTTTGAGCAGATTTGGGCTTGATTTCACTTCATTTCAACAGAAACACTATTTCAGCATTACTGGACTGAGAAAGCTGTAAACTGACAATCTTGATCATTGAAGTCCTAACATAAGTTTTTGTGCATATAACTTCTAACACATTAAAAACTGTCTTACAGCATTGCAGAAAACATTGTACTTCATAAGACATAAGTTTGTTTCAGTTTGGCAAGATTTGCACTGAATACTGAATGAAACAGCTTTCTCTAATAGAGAGAAAAGCTTTTGAGCAGATTTGGGCTTGATTTCACTTCATTTGAACAGAAACACTATTTCAGCATTACTGGACTCAGAAAGCTGTAAACTGACAATCTTGATCATTGCAGTCCTAACATTAGTTTTTGTGTATATAACTTCTAACACATTAAAAACTGTCTTACAGCATTGCAGAAAACATTTTATTTCATAAGACATAAGCAAGTTTCAGTTTGGCAAGATTTGCACTGAATACTGAATGAAACAGCTTTCTCTAATAGAGAGAAAAGCTTTTGAGCAGATTTGGGCTTGATTTCACTTCATTTGAACAGAAACACTATTTCAGCATTACTGGACTCAGAAAGCTGTAAACTGACAATCTTGATCATTGAAGTCCTAACATAAGTTTTTGTGCATATAACTTCTAACACATTAAAAACTGTCTTACAGCATTGCAGAAAACATTGTACTTCATAAGGCATAAGCTTGTTTCAGTTTGGCAAGATTTGCACTGAATACTGAATGAAACAGCTTTCTCTAATAGAGAGAAAAGCTTTTGAGCAGATTTGGGCTTGATTTCACTTCATTTGAACAGAAACACTATTTCAGCATTACTGGACTCAGAAAGCTGTAAACTGACAATCTTGATCATTGAAGTCCTAACATAAGTTTTTGTGCATATAACTTCTAACACATTAAAAACTGTTTAAAGCATTGCAGAAAACATTGTACTTCATAAGGCATAAGCTTGTTTCAGTTTGGCAAGATTTGCACTGAATACTGAATGAAACAGCTTTATCTAATAGAGAGAAAAGCTTTTGAGCAGATTTGGGCTTGATTTCACTTCATTTCAACAGAAACACTATTTCAGCATTACTGGACTCAGAAAGCTGTAAACTGACAATCTTGATCATTGAAGTCCTAACATAAGTTTTTGTGCATATAACTTCTAACACATTAAAAACTGTCTTACAGCATTGCAGAAAACATTGTACTTCATAAGACATAAGCTTGTTTCAGTTTGGCAAGATTTGCACTGAATACTGAATGAAACAGCTTTATCTAATAGAGAGAAAAGCTTTTGAGCAGATTTGGGCTTGATTTCACTTCATTTCAACAGAAACACTATTTCAGCATTACTGGACTCAGAAAGCTGTAAACTGACAATCTTGATCATTGAAGTCCTAACATAAGTTTTTGTGCATATAACTTCTAACACATTAAAAACTGTCTTACAGCATTGCAGAAAACATTGTACTTCATAAGGCATAAGCTTGTTTCAGTTTGGCAAGATTTGCACTGAATATTGAATGAAACAGCTTTCTCTAATAGAGAGAAAAGCTTTTGAGCAGATTTGGGCTTGATTTCACTTCATTTGAACAGAAACACTATTTCAACATTACTGGACTCAGAAAGCTGTAAACTGACAATCTTGATCATTGCAGTCCTAACATTAGTTTTTGTGCATATAACTTCTAACACATTAAAAACTGTCTTACAGCATTGCAGAAAACATTTTATTTCATAAGACATAAGCAAGTTTCAGTTTGGCAAGATTTGCACTGAATACTGAATGAAACAGCTTTCTCTAATAGAGAGAAAAGCTTTTGAGCAGATTTGGGCTTGATTTCACTTCATTTGAACAGAAACACTATTTCAGCATTACTGGACTCAGAAAGCTGTAAACTGACAATCTTGATCATTGAAGTCCTAACATAAGTTTTTGTGCATATAACTTCTAACACATTAAAAACTGTCTTACAGCATTGCAGAAAACATTGTACTTCATAAGGCATAAGCTTGTTTCAGTTTGGCAAGATTTGCACTGAATACTGAATGAAACAGCTTTCTCTAATAGAGAGAAAAGCTTTTGAGCAGATTTGGGCTTGATTTCACTTCATTTGAACAGAAACACTATTTCAGCATTACTGGACTCAGAAAGCTGTAAACTGACAATCTTGATCATTGAAGTCCTAACATAAGTTTTTGTGCATATAACTTCTAACACATTAAAAACTGTCTTACAGCATTGCAGAAAACATTGTACTTCATAAGGCATAAGCTTGTTTCAGTTTGGCAAGATTTGCACTGAATACTGAATGAAACAGCTTTATCTAATAGAGAGAAAAGCTTTTGAGCAGATTTGGGCTTGATTTCACTTCATTTCAACAGAAACACTATTTCAGCATTACTGGACTCAGAAAGCTGTAAACTGACAATCTTGATCATTGAAGTCCTAACATAAGTTTTTGTGCATATAACTTCTAACACATTAAAAACTGTCTTACAGCATTGCAGAAAACATTGTACTTCATAAGACATAAGCTTGTTTCAGTTTGGCAAGATTTGCACTGAATACTGAATGAAACAGCTTTATCTAATAGAGAGAAAAGCTTTTGAGCAGATTTGGGCTTGATTTCACTTCATTTGAACAGAAACACTATTTCAGCATTACTGGACTCAGAAAGCTGTAAACTGACAATCTTGATCATTGAAGTCCTAACATTAGTTTTTGTGCATATAACTTCTAACACATTAAAAACTGTCTTACAGCATTGCAGAAAACATTGTACTTCATAAGACATAAGCTTGTTTCAGTTTGGCAAGATTTGCACTGAATACTGAATGAAACAGCTTTATCTAATAGAGAGAAAAGCTTTTGAGCAGATTTGGGCTTGATTTCACTTCATTTCAACAGAAACACTATTTCAGCATTACTGGACTCAGAAAGCTGTAAACTGACAATCTTGATCATTGAAGTCCTAACATAAGTTTTTGTGCATATAACTTCTAACACATTAAAAACTGTCTTACAGCATTGCAGAAAACATTGTACTTCATAAGGCATAAGCTTGTTTCAGTTTGGCAAGATTTGCACTAAATATTGAATGAAACAGCTTTATCTAATAGAGAGAAAAGCTTTTGAGCAGATTTGGGCTTGATTTCACTTCATTTGAACAGAAACACTATTTCAACATTACTGGACTCAGAAAGCTGTAAACTGACAATCTTGATCATTGCAGTCCTAACATTAGTTTTTGTGCATATAACTTCTAACACATTAAAAACTGTCTTACAGCATTGCAGAAAACATTTTATTTCATAAGACATAAGCAAGTTTCAGTTTGGCAAGATTTGCACTGAATACTGAATGAAACAGCTTTCTCTAATAGAGAGAAAAGCTTTTGAGCAGATTTGGGCTTGATTTCACTTCATTTGAACAGAACACTATTTCAGCATTACTGGACTCAGAAAGCTGTAAACTGACAATCTTGATCATTGAAGTCCTAACATAAGTTTTTGTGCATATAACTTCTAACACATTAAAAACTGTCTTACAGCATTGCAGAAAACATTGTACTTCATAAGGCATAAGCTTGTTTCAGTTTGGCAAGATTTGCACTGAATACTGAATGAAACAGCTTTATCTAATAGAGAGAAAAGCCTTTGAGCAGATTTGGGCTTGATTTCACTTCATTTCAACAGAAACACTATTTCAGCATTACTGGACTCAGAAAGCTGTAAACTGACAATCTTGATCATTGAAGTCCTAACATAAGTTTTTGTGCATATAACTTCTAACACATTAAAAACTGTCTTACAGCATTGCAGAAAACATTGTACTTCATAAGGCATAAGCTTGTTTCAGTTTGGCAAGATTTGCACTGAATATTGAATGAAACAGCTTTATCTAATAGAGAGAAAAGCTTTTGAGCAGATTTGGGCTTGATTTCACTTCATTTGAACAGAAACACTATTTCAACATTACTGGACTCAGAAAGCTGTAAACTGACAATCTTGATCATTGCAGTCCTAACATTAGTTTTTGTGCATATAACTTCTAACACATTAAAAACTGTCTTACAGCATTGCAGAAAACATTTTATTTCATAAGACATAAGCAAGTTTCAGTTTGGCAAGATTTGCACTGAATACTGAATGAAACAGCTTTCTCTAATAGAGAGAAAAGCTTTTGAGCAGATTTGGGCTTGATTTCACTTCATTTGAACAGAACACTATTTCAGCATTACTGGACTCAGAAAGCTGTAAACTGACAATCTTGATCATTGAAGTCCTAACATAAGTTTTTGTGCATATAACTTCTAACACATTAAAAACTGTCTTACAGCATTGCAGAAAACATTGTACTTCATAAGGCATAAGCTTGTTTCAGTTTGGCAAGATTTGCACTGAATACTGAATGAAACAGCTTTATCTAATAGAGAGAAAAGCCTTTGAGCAGATTTGGGCTTGATTTCACTTCATTTCAACAGAAACACTATTTCAGCATTACTGGACTCAGAAAGCTGTAAACTGACAATCTTGATCATTGAAGTCCTAACATAAGTTTTTGTGCATATAACTTCTAACACATTAAAAACTGTCTTACAGCATTGCAGAAAACATTGTACTTCATAAGACATAAGCTTGTTTCAGTTTGGCAAGATTTGCACTGAATACTGAATGAAACAGCTTTATCTAATAGAGAGAAAAGCTTTTGAGCAGATTTGGGCTTGATTTCACTTCATTTCAACAGAAACACTATTTCAGCATTACTGGACTCAGAAAGCTGTAAACTGACAATCTTGATCATTGAAGTCCTAACATAAGTTTTTGTGCATATAACTTCTAACACATTAAAAACTGTCTTACAGCATTGCAGAAAACATTGTACTTCATAAGGCATAAGCTTGTTTCAGTTTGGCAAGATTTGCACTGAATATTGAATGAAACAGCTTTCTCTAATAGAGAGAAAAGCTTTTGAGCAGATTTGGGCTTGATTTCACTTCATTTGAACAGAAACACTATTTCAACATTACTGGACTCAGAAAGCTGTAAACTGACAATCTTGATCATTGAAGTCCTAACATAAGTTTTTGTGCATATAACTTCTAACACATTAAAAACTGTCTTACAGCATTGCAGAAAACATTGTACTTCATAAGACATAAGCTTGTTTCAGTTTGGCAAGATTTGCACTGAATACTGAATGAAACAGCTTTATCTAATAGAGAGAAAAGCTTTTGAGCAGATTTGGGCTTGATTTCACTTCATTTCAACAGAAACACTATTTCAGCATTACTGGACTCAGAAAGCTGTAAACTGACAATCTTGATCATTGAAGTCCTAACATAAGTTTTTGTGCATATAACTTCTAACACATTAAAAACTGTCTTACAGCATTGCAGAAAACATTGTACTTCATAAGGCATAAGCTTGTTTCAGTTTGGCAAGATTTGCACTGAATACTGAATGAAACAGCTTTCTCTAATAGAGAGAAAAGCTTTTGAGCAGATTTGGGCTTGATTTCACTTCATTTCAACAGAAACACTATTTCAGCATTACTGGACTCAGAAAGCTGTAAACTGACAATCTTGATCATTGAAGTCCTAACATAAGTTTTTGTGCATATAACTTCTAACACATTAAAAACTGTCTTACAGCATTGCAGAAAACATTGTACTTCATAAGGCATAAGCTTGTTTCAGTTTGGCAAGATTTGCACTGAATACTGAATGAAACAGCTTTCTCTAATAGAGAGAAAAGCTTTTGAGCAGATTTGGGCTTGATTTCACTTCATTTCAACAGAAACACTATTTCAGCATTACTGGACTCAGAAAGCTGTAAACTGACAATCTTGATCATTGAAGTCCTAACATAAGTTTTTGTGCATATAACTTCTAACACATTAAAAACTGTCTTACAGCATTGCAGAAAACATTGTACTTCATAAGGCATAAGCTTGTTTCAGTTTGGCAAGATTTGCACTGAATACTGAATGAAACAGCTTTATCTAATAGAGAGAAAAGCTTTTGAGCAGATTTGGGCTTGATTTCACTTCATTTCAACAGAAACACTATTTCAGCATTACTGGACTCAGAAAGCTGTAAACTGACAATCTTGATCATTGAAGTCCTAACATAAGTTTTTGTGCATATAACTTCTAACACATTAAAAACTGTCTTACAGCATTGCAGAAAACATTGTACTTCATAAGACATAAGCTTGTTTCAGTTTGGCAAGATTTGCACTGAATACTGAATGAAACAGCTTTATCTAATAGAGAGAAAAGCTTTTGAGCAGATTTGGGCTTGATTTCACTTCATTTCAACAGAAACACTATTTCAGCATTACTGGACTGAGAAAGCTGTAAACTGACAATCTTGATCATTGAAGTCCTAACATAAGTTTTTGTGCATATAACTTCTAACACATTAAAAACTGTCTTACAGCATTGCAGAAAACATTGTACTTCATAAGACATAAGCTTGTTTCAGTTTGGCAAGATTTGCACTGAATACTGAATGAAACAGCTTTCTCTAATAGAGAGAAAAGCTTTTGAGCAGATTTGGGCTTGATTTCACTTCATTTGAACAGAAACACTATTTCAGCATTACTGGACTCAGAAAGCTGTAAACTGACAATCTTGATCATTGCAGTCCTAACATTAGTTTTTGTGTATATAACTTCTAACACATTAAAAACTGTCTTACAGCATTGCAGAAAACATTTTATTTCATAAGACATAAGCAAGTTTCAGTTTGGCAAGATTTGCACTGAATACTGAATGAAACAGCTTTATCTAATAGAGAGAAAAGCTTTTGAGCAGATTTGGGCTTGATTTCACTTCATTTCAACAGAAACACTATTTCAGCATTACTGGACTCAGAAAGCTGTAAACTGACAATCTTGATCATTGAAGTCCTAACATAAGTTTTTGTGCATATAACTTCTAACACATTAAAAACTGTCTTACAGCATTGCAGAAAACATTGTACTTCATAAGACATAAGCTTGTTTCAGTTTGGCAAGATTTGCACTGAATACTGAATGAAACAGCTTTATCTAATAGAGAGAAAAGCTTTTGAGCAGATTTGGGCTTGATTTCACTTCATTTCAACAGAAACACTATTTCAGCATTACTGGACTCAGAAAGCTGTAAACTGACAATCTTGATCATTGAAGTCCTAACATAAGTTTTTGTGCATATAACTTCTAACACATTAAAAACTGTCTTACAGCATTGCAGAAAACATTGTACTTCATAAGGCATAAGCTTGTTTCAGTTTGGCAAGATTTGCACTGAATATTGAATGAAACAGCTTTCTCTAATAGAGAGAAAAGCTTTTGAGCAGATTTGGGCTTGATTTCACTTCATTTGAACAGAAACACTATTTCAACATTACTGGACTCAGAAAGCTGTAAACTGACAATCTTGATCATTGCAGTCCTAACATTAGTTTTTGTGCATATAACTTCTAACACATTAAAAACTGTCTTACAGCATTGCAGAAAACATTTTATTTCATAAGACATAAGCAAGTTTCAGTTTGGCAAGATTTGCACTGAATACTGAATGAAACAGCTTTCTCTAATAGAGAGAAAAGCTTTTGAGCAGATTTGGGCTTGATTTCACTTCATTTGAACAGAAACACTATTTCAGCATTACTGGACTCAGAAAGCTGTAAACTGACAATCTTGATCATTGAAGTCCTAACATAAGTTTTTGTGCATATAACTTCTAACACATTAAAAACTGTCTTACAGCATTGCAGAAAACATTGTACTTCATAAGGCATAAGCTTGTTTCAGTTTGGCAAGATTTGCACTGAATACTGAATGAAACAGCTTTATCTAATAGAGAGAAAAGCTTTTGAGCAGATTTGGGCTTGATTTCACTTCATTTCAACAGAAACACTATTTCAGCATTACTGGACTCAGAAAGCTGTAAACTGACAATCTTGATCATTGAAGTCCTAACATAAGTTTTTGTGCATATAACTTCTAACACATTAAAAACTGTCTTACAGCATTGCAGAAAACATTGTACTTCATAAGACATAAGCTTGTTTCAGTTTGGCAAGATTTGCACTGAATACTGAATGAAACAGCTTTATCTAATAGAGAGAAAAGCTTTTGAGCAGATTTGGGCTTGATTTCACTTCATTTCAACAGAAACACTATTTCAGCATTACTGGACTCAGAAAGCTGTAAACTGACAATCTTGATCATTGAAGTCCTAACATAAGTTTTTGTGCATATAACTTCTAACACATTAAAAACTGTCTTACAGCATTGCAGAAAACATTGTACTTCATAAGGCATAAGCTTGTTTCAGTTTGGCAAGATTTGCACTGAATACTGAATGAAACAGCTTTCTCTAAAAGAGAGAAAAGCTTTTGAGCAGATTTGGGCTTGATTTCACTTCATTTCAACAGAAACACTATTTCAGCATTACTGGACTCAGAAAGCTGTAAACTGACAATCTTGATCATTGAAGTCCTAACATAAGTTTTTGTGCATATAACTTCTAACACATTAAAAACTGTCTTACAGCATTGCAGAAAACATTGTACTTCATAAGGCATAAGCTTGTTTCAGTTTGGCAAGATTTGCACTGAATACTGAATGAAACAGCTTTATCTAATAGAGAGAAAAGCTTTTGAGCAGATTTGGGCTTGATTTCACTTAATTTGAACAGAAACACTATTTCAGCATTACTGGACTCAGAAAGCTGTAAACTGACAATCTTGATCATTGAAGTCCTAACATAAGTTTTTGTGCATATAACTTCTAACACATTAAAAACTGTCTTACAGCATTGCAGAAAACATTGTACTTCATAAGACATAAGCTTGTTTCAGTTTGTCAAGCTTTGCACTGAATACTGAATGAAACAGCTTTATCTAATAGAGAGAAAAGCTTTTGAGCAGATTTGGGCTTGATTTCACTTCATTTCAACAGAAACACTATTTCAGCATTACTGGACTCAGAAAGCTGTAAACTGACAATCTTGATCATTGAAGTCCTAACATAAGTTTTTGTGCATATAACTTCTAACACATTAAAAACTGTCTTACAGCATTGCAGAAAACATTGTACTTCATAAGGCATAAGCTTGTTTCAGTTTGGCAAGATTTGCACTGAATATTGAATGAAACAGCTTTATCTAATAGAGAGAAAAGCTTTTGAGCAGATTTGGGCTTGATTTCACTTCATTTGAACAGAAACACTATTTCAACATTACTGCACTCAGAAAGCTGTAAACTGACAATCTTGATCATTGCAGTCCTAACATTAGTTTTTGTGCATATAACTTCTAACACATTAAAAACTGTCTTACAGCATTGCAGAAAACATTTTATTTCATAAGACATGAGCAAGTTTCAGTTTGGCAAGATTTGCACTGAATACTGAATGAAACAGCTTTCTCTAATAGAGAGAAAAGCTTTTGAGCAGATTTGGGCTTGATTTCACTTCATTTCAACAGAAACACTATTTCAGCATTACTGGACTCAGAAAGCTGTAAACTGACAATCTTGATCATTGAAGTCCTAACATAAGTTTTTGTGCATATAACTTCTAACACATTAAAAACTGTCTTACAGCATTGCAGAAAACATTGTACTTCATAAGGCATAAGCTTGTTTCAGTTTGGCAAGATTTGCACTGAATATTGAATGAAACAGCTTTCTCTAATAGAGAGAAAAGCTTTTGAGCAGATTTGGGCTTGATTTCACTTCATTTGAACAGAAACACTATTTCAACATTACTGGACTCAGAAAGCTGTAAACTGACAATCTTGATCATTGCAGTCCTAACATTAGTTTTTGTGCATATAACTTCTAACATATTAAAAACTGTCTTACAGCATTGCAGAAAACATTGTACTTCATAAGGCATAAGCTTGTTTCAGTTTGGCAAGATTTGCACTGAATACTGAATGAAACAGCTTTATCTAATAGAGAGAAAAGCTTTTGAGCAGATTTGGGCTTGATTTCACTTCATTTCAACAGAAACACTATTTCAGCATTACTGGACTCAGAAAGCTGTAAACTGACAATCTTGATCATTGAAGTCCTAACATAAGTTTTTGTGCATATAACTTCTAACACATTAAAAACTGTCTTACAGCATTGCAGAAAACATTGTACTTCATAAGACATAAGCTTGTTTCAGTTTGGCAAGTTTTGCACTGAATACTGAATGAAACAGCTTTATCTAATAGAGAGAAAAGCTTTTGAGCAGATTTGGGCTTGATTTCACTTCATTTGAACAGAAACACTATTTCAGCATTACTGGACTCAGAAAGCTGTAAACTGACAATCTTGATCATTGAAGTCCTAACATTAGTTTTTGTGCATATAACTTCTAACACATTAAAAACTGTCTTACAGCATTGCAGAAAACATTGTACTTCATAAGACATAAGCTTGTTTCAGTTTGGCAAGATTTGCACTGAATACTGAATGAAACAGCTTTATCTAATAGAGAGAAAAGCTTTTGAGCAGATTTGGGCTTGATTTCACTTCATTTCAACAGAAACACTATTTCAGCATTACTGGACTCAGAAAGCTGTAAACTGACAATCTTGATCATTGAAGTCCTAACATAAGTTTTTGTGCATATAACTTCTAACACATTAAAAACTGTCTTACAGCATTGCAGAAAACATTGTACTTCATAAGGCATAAGCTTGTTTCAGTTTGGCAAGATTTGCACTGAATATTGAATGAAACAGCTTTATCTAATAGAGAGAAAAGCTTTTGAGCAGATTTGGGCTTGATTTCACTTCATTTGAACAGAAACACTATTTCAGCATTACTGGACTCAGAAAGCTGTAAACTGACAATCTTGATCATTGAAGTCCTAACATAAGTTTTTGTGCATATAACTTCTAACACATTAAAAACTGTCTTACAGCATTGCAGAAAACATTGTACTTCATAAGGCATAAGCTTGTTTCAGTTTGGCAAGATTTGCACTGAATACTGAATGAAACAGCTTTCTCTAATAGAGAGAAAAGCTTTTGAGCAGATTTGGGCTTGATTTCACTTCATTTGAACAGAAACACTATTTCAGCATTACTGGACTCAGAAAGCTGTAAACTGACAATCTTGATCATTGAAGTCCTAACATAAGTTTTTGTGCATATAACTTCTAACACATTAAAAACTGTCTTACAGCATTGCAGAAAACATTGTACTTCATAAGTCATAAGCTTGTTTCAGTTTGGCAAGATTTGCACTGAATACTGAATGAAACAGCTTTATCTAATAGAGAGAAAAGCTTTTGAGCAGATTTGGGCTTGATTTCACTTCATTTCAACAGAAACACTATTTCAGCATTACTGGACTCAGAAAGCTGTAAACTGACAATCTTGATCATTGAAGTCCTAACATAAGTTTTTGTGCATATAACTTCTAACACATTAAAAACTGTCTTACAGCATTGCAGAAAACATTGTACTTCATAAGACATAAGCTTGTTTCAGTTTGGCAAGATTTGCACTGAATACTGAATGAAACAGCTTTCTCTAATAGAGAGAAAAGCTTTTGAGCAGATTTGGGCTTGATTTCACTTCATTTGAACAGAAACACTATTTCAGCATTACTGGACTCAGAAAGCTGTAAACTGACAATCTTGATCATTGAAGTTCTAACATAAGTTTTTGTGCATATAACTTCTAACACATTAAAAACTGTCTTACAGCATTGCAGAAAACATTGTACTTCATAAGGCATAAGCTTGTTTCAGTTTGGCAAGATTTGCACTGAATACTGAATGAAACAGCTTTCTCTAATAGAGAGAAAAGCTTTTGAGCAGATTTGGGCTTGATTTCACTTCATTTGAACAGAAACACTATTTCAGCATTACTGGACTCAGAAAGCTGTAAACTGACAATCTTGATCATTGAAGTCCTAACATAAGTTTTTGTGCATATAACTTCTAACACATTAAAAACTGTCTTACAGCATTGCAGAAAACATTGTACTTCATAAGGCATAAGCTTGTTTCAGTTTGGCAAGATTTGCACTGAATACTGAATGAAACAGCTTTATCTAATAGAGAGAAAAGCTTTTGAGCAGATTTGGGCTTGATTTCACTTCATTTCAACAGAAACACTATTTCAGCATTACTGGACTCAGAAAGCTGTAAACTGACAATCTTGATCATTGAAGTCCTAACATAAGTTTTTGTGCATATAACTTCTAACACATTAAAAACTGTCTTACAGCATTGCAGAAAACATTGTACTTCATAAGACATAAGCTTGTTTCAGTTTGGCAAGATTTGCACTGAATACTGAATGAAACAGCTTTATCTAATAGAGAGAAAAGCTTTTGAGCAGATTTGGGCTTGATTTCACTTCATTTCAACAGAAACACTATTTCAGCATTACTGGACTCAGAAAGCTGTAAACTGACAATCTTGATCATTGAAGTCCTAACATTAGTTTTTGTGCATATAACTTCTAACACATTAAAAACTGTCTTACAGCATTGCAGAAAACATTTTATTTAATAAGACATAAGCAAGTTTCAGTTTGGCAAGATTTGCACTGAATACTGAATGAAACAGCTTTCTCTAATAGAGAGAAAAGCTTTTGAGCAGATTTGGGCTTGATTTCACTTCATTTCAACAGAAACACTATTTCAGCATTACTGGACTCAGAAAGCTGTAAACTGACAATCTTGATCATTGAAGTCCTAACATAAGTTTTTGTGCATATAACTTCTAACACATTAAAAACTGTCTTACAGCATTGCAGAAAACATTGTACTTCATAAGACATAAGCTTGTTTCAGTTTGGCAAGATTTGCACTGAATACTGAATGAAACAGCTTTATCTAATAGAGAGAAAAGCTTTTGAGCAGATTTGGGCTTGATTTCACTTCATTTCAACAGAAACACTATTTCAGCATTACTGGACTCAGAAAGCTGTAAACTGACAATCTTGATCATTGAAGTCCTAACATTAGTTTTTGTGCATATAACTTCTAACACATTAAAAACTGTCTTACAGCATTGCAGAAAACATTTTATTTAATAAGACATAAGCAAGTTTCAGTTTGGCAAGATTTGCACTGAATACTGAATGAAACAGCTTTCTCTAATAGAGAGAAAAGCTTTTGAGCAGATTTGGGCTTGATTTCACTTCATTTCAACAGAAACACTATTTCAGCATTACTGGACTCAGAAAGCTGTAAACTGACAATCTTGATCATTGAAGTCCTAACATAAGTTTTTGTGCATATAACTTCTAACACATTAAAAACTGTCTTACAGCATTGCAGAAAACATTGTACTTCATAAGGCATAAGCTTGTTTCAGTTTGGCAAGATTTGCACTGAATACTGAATGAAACAGCTTTATCTAATAGAGAGAAAAGCTTTTGAGCAGATTTGGGCTTGATTTCACTTCATTTCAACAGAAACACTATTTCAGCATTACTGGACTCAGAAAGCTGTAAACTGACAATCTTGATCATTGAAGTCCTAACATAAGTTTTTGTGCATATAACTTCTAACACATTAAAAACTGTCTTACAGCATTGCAGAAAACATTGTACTTCATAAGACATAAGCTTGTTTCAGTTTGGCAAGATTTGCACTGAATACTGAATGAAACAGCTTTATCTAATAGAGAGAAAAGCTTTTGAGCAGATTTGGGCTTGATTTCACTTCATTTCAACAGAAACACTATTTCAGCATTACTGGACTCAGAAAGCTGTAAACTGACAATCTTGATCATTGAAGTCCTAACATAAGTTTTTGTGCATATAACTTCTAACACATTAAAAACTGTCTTACAGCATTGCAGAAAACATTGTACTTCATAAGGCATAAGCTTGTTTCAGTTTGGCAAGATTTGCACTGAATACTGAATGAAACAGCTTTCTCTAATAGAGAGAAAAGCTTTTGAGCAGATTTGGGCTTGATTTCACTTCATTTGAACAGAAACACTATTTCAACATTACTGGACTCAGAAAGCTGTAAACTGACAATCTTGATCATTGCAGTCCTAACATTAGTTTTTGTGCATATAACTTCTAACACATTAAAAACTGTCTTACAGCATTGCAGAAAACATTTTATTTCATAAGACATAAGCAAGTTTCAGTTTGGCAAGATTTGCACTGAATACTGAATGAAACAGCTTTCTCTAATAGAGAGAAAAGCTTTTGAGCAGATTTGGGCTTGATTTCACTTCATTTGAACAGAAACACTATTTCAGCATTACTGGACTCAGAAAGCTGTAAACTGACAATCTTGATCATTGAAGTCCTAACATAAGTTTTTGTGCATATAACTTCTAACACATTAAAAACTGTCTTACAGCATTGCAGAAAACATTGTACTTCATAAGGCATAAGCTTGTTTCAGTTTGGCAAGATTTGCACTGAATACTGAATGAAACAGCTTTCTCTAATAGAGAGAAAAGCTTTTGAGCAGATTTGGGCTTGATTTCACTTCATTTCAACAGAAACACTATTTCAGCATTACTGGACTCAGAAAGCTGTAAACTGACAATCTTGATCATTGAAGTCCTAACATAAGTTTTTGTGCATATAACTTCTAACACATTAAAAACTGTCTTACAGCATTGCAGAAAACATTGTACTTCATAAGACATAAGCTTGTTTCAGTTTGGCAAGATTTGCACTGAATACTGAATGAAACAGCTTTCTCTAATAGAGAGAAAAGCTTTTGAGCAGATTTGGGCTTGATTTCACTTCATTTGAACAGAAACACTATTTCAGCATTACTGGACTCAGAAAGCTGTAAACTGACAATCTTGATCATTGAAGTCCTAACATAAGTTTTTGTGCATATAACTTCTAACACATTAAAAACTGTCTTACAGCATTGCAGAAAACATTGTACTTCATAAGGCATAAGCTTGTTTCAGTTTGGCAAGATTTGCACTGAATACTGAATGAAACAGCTTTCTCTAATAGAGAGAAAAGCTTTTGAGCAGATTTGGGCTTGATTTCACTTCATTTCAACAGAAACACTATTTCAGCATTACTGGACTCAGAAAGCTGTAAACTGACAATCTTGATCATTGAAGTCCTAACATTAGTTTTTGTGCATATAACTTCTAACACATTAAAAACTGTCTTACAGCATTGCAGAAAACATTTTATTTAATAAGACATAAGCAAGTTTCAGTTTGGCAAGATTTGCACTGAATACTGAATGAAACAGCTTTCTCTAATAGAGAGAAAAGCTTTTGAGCAGATTTGGGCTTGATTTCACTTCATTTCAACAGAAACACTATTTCAGCATTACTGGACTCAGAAAGCTGTAAACTGACAATCTTGATCATTGAAGTCCTAACATAAGTTTTTGTGCATATAACTTCTAACACATTAAAAACTGTCTTACAGCATTGCAGAAAACATTGTACTTCATAAGGCATAAGCTTGTTTCAGTTTGGCAAGATTTGCACTGAATACTGAATGAAACAGCTTTATCTAATAGAGAGAAAAGCTTTTGAGCAGATTTGGGCTTGATTTCACTTCATTTCAACAGAAACACTATTTCAGCATTACTGGACTCAGAAAGCTGTAAACTGACAATCTTGATCATTGAAGTCCTAACATAAGTTTTTGTGCATATAACTTCTAACACATTAAAAACTGTCTTACAGCATTGCAGAAAACATTGTACTTCATAAGACATAAGCTTGTTTCAGTTTGGCAAGATTTGCACTGAATACTGAATGAAACAGCTTTATCTAATAGAGAGAAAAGCTTTTGAGCAGATTTGGGCTTGATTTCACTTCATTTCAACAGAAACACTATTTCAGCATTACTGGACTCAGAAAGCTGTAAACTGACAATCTTGATCATTGAAGTCCTAACATAAGTTTTTGTGCTTATAACTTCTAACACATTAAAAACTGTCTTACAGCATTGCAGAAAACATTGTACTTCATAAGACATAAGCTTGTTTCAGTTTGGCAAGATTTGCACTGAATACTGAATGAAACAGCTTTATCTAATAGAGAGAAAAGCTTTTGAGCAGATTTGGGCTTGATTTCACTTCATTTCAACAGAAACACTATTTCAGCATTACTGGACTCAGAAAGCTGTAAACTGACAATCTTGATCATTGAAGTCCTAACATAAGTTTTTGTGCATATAACTTCTAACACATTAAAAACTGTCTTACAGCATTGCAGAAAACATTGTACTTCATAAGGCATAAGCTTGTTTCAGTTTGGCAAGATTTGCACTGAATACTGAATGAAACAGCTTTCTCTAATAGAGAGAAAAGCTTTTGAGCAGATTTGGGCTTGATTTCACTTCATTTGAACAGAAACACTATTTCAACATTACTGGACTCAGAAAGCTGTAAACTGACAATCTTGATCATTGCAGTCCTAACATTAGTTTTTGTGCATATAACTTCTAACACATTAAAAACTGTCTTACAGCATTGCAGAAAACATTTTATTTCATAAGACATAAGCAAGTTTCAGTTTGGCAAGATTTGCACTGAATACTGAATGAAACAGCTTTCTCTAATAGAGAGAAAAGCTTTTGAGCAGATTTGGGCTTGATTTCACTTCATTTGAACAGAAACACTATTTCAGCATTACTGGACTCAGAAAGCTGTAAACTGACAATCTTGATCATTGAAGTCCTAACATAAGTTTTTGTGCATATAACTTCTAACACATTAAAAACTGTCTTACAGCATTGCAGAAAACATTGTACTTCATAAGGCATAAGCTTGTTTCAGTTTGGCAAGATTTGCACTGAATACTGAATGAAACAGCTTTCTCTAATAGAGAGAAAAGCTTTTGAGCAGATTTGGGCTTGATTTCACTTCATTTCAACAGAAACACTATTTCAGCATTACTGGACTCAGAAAGCTGTAAACTGACAATCTTGATCATTGAAGTCCTAACATAAGTTTTTGTGCATATAACTTCTAACACATTAAAAACTGTCTTACAGCATTGCAGAAAACATTGTACTTCATAAGACATAAGCTTGTTTCAGTTTGGCAAGATTTGCACTGAATACTGAATGAAACAGCTTTCTCTAATAGAGAGAAAAGCTTTTGAGCAGATTTGGGCTTGATTTCACTTCATTTGAACAGAAACACTATTTCAGCATTACTGGACTCAGAAAGCTGTAAACTGACAATCTTGATCATTGAAGTCCTAACATAAGTTTTTGTGCATATAACTTCTAACACATTAAAAACTGTCTTACAGCATTGCAGAAAACATTGTACTTCATAAGGCATAAGCTTGTTTCAGTTTGGCAAGATTTGCACTGAATACTGAATGAAACAGCTTTCTCTAATAGAGAGAAAAGCTTTTGAGCAGATTTGGGCTTGATTTCACTTCATTTCAACAGAAACACTATTTCAGCATTACTGGACTCAGAAAGCTGTAAACTGACAATCTTGATCATTGAAGTCCTAACATTAGTTTTTGTGCATATAACTTCTAACACATTAAAAACTGTCTTACAGCATTGCAGAAAACATTTTATTTAATAAGACATAAGCAAGTTTCAGTTTGGCAAGATTTGCACTGAATACTGAATGAAACAGCTTTCTCTAATAGAGAGAAAAGCTTTTGAGCAGATTTGGGCTTGATTTCACTTCATTTCAACAGAAACACTATTTCAGCATTACTGGACTCAGAAAGCTGTAAACTGACAATCTTGATCATTGAAGTCCTAACATAAGTTTTTGTGCATATAACTTCTAACACATTAAAAACTGTCTTACAGCATTGCAGAAAACATTGTACTTCATAAGGCATAAGCTTGTTTCAGTTTGGCAAGATTTGCACTGAATACTGAATGAAACAGCTTTATCTAATAGAGAGAAAAGCTTTTGAGCAGATTTGGGCTTGATTTCACTTCATTTCAACAGAAACACTATTTCAGCATTACTGGACTCAGAAAGCTGTAAACTGACAATCTTGATCATTGAAGTCCTAACATAAGTTTTTGTGCATATAACTTCTAACACATTAAAAACTGTCTTACAGCATTGCAGAAAACATTGTACTTCATAAGACATAAGCTTGTTTCAGTTTGGCAAGATTTGCACTGAATACTGAATGAAACAGCTTTATCTAATAGAGAGAAAAGCTTTTGAGCAGATTTGGGCTTGATTTCACTTCATTTCAACAGAAACACTATTTCAGCATTACTGGACTCAGAAAGCTGTAAACTGACAATCTTGATCATTGAAGTCCTAACATAAGTTTTTGTGCATATAACTTCTAACACATTAAAAACTGTCTTACAGCATTGCAGAAAACATTGTACTTCATAAGGCATAAGCTTGTTTCAGTTTGGCAAGATTTGCACTGAATACTGAATGAAACAGCTTTCTCTAATAGAGAGAAAAGCTTTTGAGCAGATTTGGGCTTGATTTCACTTCATTTCAACAGAAACACTATTTCAGCATTACTGGACTCAGAAAGCTGTAAACTGACAATCTTGATCATTGAAGTCCTAACATAAGTTTTTGTGCATATAACTTCTAACACATTAAAAACTGTCTTACAGCATTGCAGAAAACATTGTACTTCATAAGGCATAAGCTTGTTTCAGTTTGGCAAGATTTGCACTGAATACTGAATGAAACAGCTTTCTCTAATAGAGAGAAAAGCTTTTGAGCAGATTTGGGCTTGATTTCACTTCATTTCAACAGAAACACTATTTCAGCATTACTGGACTCAGAAAGCTGTAAACTGACAATCTTGATCATTGAAGTCCTAACATAAGTTTTTGTGCATATAACTTCTAACACATTAAAAACTGTCTTACAGCATTGCAGAAAACATTGTACTTCATAAGGCATAAGCTTGTTTCAGTTTGGCAAGATTTGCACTGAATACTGAATGAAACAGCTTTATCTAATAGAGAGAAAAGCTTTTGAGCAGATTTGGGCTTGATTTCACTTCATTTCAACAGAAACACTATTTCAGCATTACTGGACTCAGAAAGCTGTAAACTGACAATCTTGATCATTGAAGTCCTAACATAAGTTTTTGTGCATATAACTTCTAACACATTAAAAACTGTCTTACAGCATTGCAGAAAACATTGTACTTCATAAGGCATAAGCTTGTTTCAGTTTGGCAAGATTTGCACTGAATACTGAATGAAACAGCTTTCTCTAATAGAGAGAAAAGCTTTTGAGCAGATTTGGGCTTGATTTCACTTCATTTGAACAGAAACACTATTTCAGCATTACTGGACTCAGAAAGCTGTAAACTGACAATCTTGATCATTGAAGTCCTAACATAAGTTTTTGTGCATATAACTTCTAACACATTAAAAACTGTCTTACAGCATTGCAGAAAACATTGTACTTCATAAGTCATAAGCTTGTTTCAGTTTGGCAAGATTTGCACTGAATACTGAATGAAACAGCTTTATCTAATAGAGAGAAAAGCTTTTGAGCAGATTTGGGCTTGATTTCACTTCATTTCAACAGAAACACTATTTCAGCATTACTGGACTCAGAAAGCTGTAAACTGACAATCTTGATCATTGAAGTCCTAACATAAGTTTTTGTGCATATAACTTCTAACACATTAAAAACTGTCTTACAGCATTGCAGAAAACATTGTACTTCATAAGACATAAGCTTGTTTCAGTTTGGCAAGATTTGCACTGAATACTGAATGAAACAGCTTTCTCTAATAGAGAGAAAAGCTTTTGAGCAGATTTGGGCTTGATTTCACTTCATTTGAACAGAAACACTATTTCAGCATTACTGGACTCAGAAAGCTGTAAACTGACAATCTTGATCATTGAAGTCCTAACATAAGTTTTTGTGCATATAACTTCTAACACATTAAAAACTGTCTTACAGCATTGCAGAAAACATTGTACTTCATAAGGCATAAGCTTGTTTCAGTTTGGCAAGATTTGCACTGAATACTGAATGAAACAGCTTTCTCTAATAGAGAGAAAAGCTTTTGAGCAGATTTGGGCTTGATTTCACTTCATTTCAACAGAAACACTATTTCAGCATTACTGGACTCAGAAAGCTGTAAACTGACAATCTTGATCATTGAAGTCCTAACATTAGTTTTTGTGCATATAACTTCTAACACATTAAAAACTGTCTTACAGCATTGCAGAAAACATTTTATTTAATAAGACATAAGCAAGTTTCAGTTTGGCAAGATTTGCACTGAATACTGAATGAAACAGCTTTCTCTAATAGAGAGAAAAGCTTTTGAGCAGATTTGGGCTTGATTTCACTTCATTTCAACAGAAACACTATTTCAGCATTACTGGACTCAGAAAGCTGTAAACTGACAATCTTGATCATTGAAGTCCTAACATAAGTTTTTGTGCATATAACTTCTAACACATTAAAAACTGTCTTACAGCATTGCAGAAAACATTGTACTTCATAAGGCATAAGCTTGTTTCAGTTTGGCAAGATTTGCACTGAATACTGAATGAAACAGCTTTATCTAATAGAGAGAAAAGCTTTTGAGCAGATTTGGGCTTGATTTCACTTCATTTCAACAGAAACACTATTTCAGCATTACTGGACTCAGAAAGCTGTAAACTGACAATCTTGATCATTGAAGTCCTAACATAAGTTTTTGTGCATATAACTTCTAACACATTAAAAACTGTCTTACAGCATTGCAGAAAACATTGTACTTCATAAGACATAAGCTTGTTTCAGTTTGGCAAGATTTGCACTGAATACTGAATGAAACAGCTTTATCTAATAGAGAGAAAAGCTTTTGAGCAGATTTGGGCTTGATTTCACTTCATTTCAACAGAAACACTATTTCAGCATTACTGGACTCAGAAAGCTGTAAACTGACAATCTTGATCATTGAAGTCCTAACATAAGTTTTTGTGCATATAACTTCTAACACATTAAAAACTGTCTTACAGCATTGCAGAAAACATTGTACTTCATAAGGCATAAGCTTGTTTCAGTTTGGCAAGATTTGCACTGAATACTGAATGAAACAGCTTTCTCTAATAGAGAGAAAAGCTTTTGAGCAGATTTGGGCTTGATTTCACTTCATTTCAACAGAAACACTATTTCAGCATTACTGGACTCAGAAAGCTGTAAACTGACAATCTTGATCATTGAAGTCCTAACATAAGTTTTTGTGCATATAACTTCTAACACATTAAAAACTGTCTTACAGCATTGCAGAAAACATTGTACTTCATAAGGCATAAGCTTGTTTCAGTTTGGCAAGATTTGCACTGAATACTGAATGAAACAGCTTTCTCTAATAGAGAGAAAAGCTTTTGAGCAGATTTGGGCTTGATTTCACTTCATTTCAACAGAAACACTATTTCAGCATTACTGGACTCAGAAAGCTGTAAACTGACAATCTTGATCATTGAAGTCCTAACATAAGTTTTTGTGCATATAACTTCTAACACATTAAAAACTGTCTTACAGCATTGCAGAAAACATTGTACTTCATAAGGCATAAGCTTGTTTCAGTTTGGCAAGATTTGCACTGAATACTGAATGAAACAGCTTTATCTAATAGAGAGAAAAGCTTTTGAGCAGATTTGGGCTTGATTTCACTTCATTTCAACAGAAACACTATTTCAGCATTACTGGACTCAGAAAGCTGTAAACTGACAATCTTGATCATTGAAGTCCTAACATAAGTTTTTGTGCATATAACTTCTAACACATTAAAAACTGTCTTACAGCATTGCAGAAAACATTGTACTTCATAAGACATAAGCTTGTTTCAGTTTGGCAAGATTTGCACTGAATACTGAATGAAACAGCTTTATCTAATAGAGAGAAAAGCTTTTGAGCAGATTTGGGCTTGATTTCACTTCATTTCAACAGAAACACTATTTCAGCATTACTGGACTCAGAAAGCTGTAAACTGACAATCTTGATCATTGAAGTCCTAACATAAGTTTTTGTGCATATAACTTCTAACACATTAAAAACTGTCTTACAGCATTGCAGAAAACATTGTACTTCATAAGACATAAGCTTGTTTCAGTTTGGCAAGATTTGCACTGAATACTGAATGAAACAGCTTTCTCTAATAGAGAGAAAAGCTTTTGAGCAGATTTGGGCTTGATTTCACTTCATTTGAACAGAAACACTATTTCAGCATTACTGGACTCAGAAAGCTGTAAACTGACAATCTTGATCATTGCAGTCCTAACATTAGTTTTTGTGTATATAACTTCTAACACATTAAAAACTGTCTTACAGCATTGCAGAAAACATTTTATTTCATAAGACATAAGCAAGTTTCAGTTTGGCAAGATTTGCACTGAATACTGAATGAAACAGCTTTCTCTAATAGAGAGAAACGCTTTTGAGCAGATTTGGGCTTGATTTCACTTCATTTGAACAGAAACACTATTTCAGCATTACTGGACTCAGAAAGCTGTAAACTGACAATCTTGATCATTGAAGTCCTAACATAAGTTTTTGTGCATATAACTTCTAACACATTAAAAACTGTCTTACAGCATTGCAGAAAACATTGTACTTCATAAGACATAAACTTGTTTCAGTTTGGCAAGATTTGCACTGAATACTGAATGAAACAGCTTTCTCTAATAGAGAGAAAAGCTTTTGAGCAGATTTGGGCTTGATTTCACTTCATTTCAACAGAAACACTATTTCAGCATTACTGGACTCAGAAAGCTGTAAACTGACAATCTTGATCATTGAAGTCCTAACATAAGTTTTTGTGCATATAACTTCTAACACATTAAAAACTGTCTTACAGCATTGCAGAAAACATTGTACTTCATAAGGCATAAGCTTGTTTCAGTTTGGCAAGATTTGCACTGAATACTGAATGAAACAGCTTTCTCTAATAGAGAGAAAAGCTTTTGAGCAGATTTGGGCTTGATTTCACTTCATTTCAACAGAAACACTATTTCAGCATTACTGGACTCAGAAAGCTGTAAACTGACAATCTTGATCATTGAAGTCCTAACATAAGTTTTTGTGCATATAACTTCTAACACATTAAAAACTGTCTTACAGCATTGCAGAAAACATTGTACTTCATAAGGCATAAGCTTGTTTCAGTTTGGCAAGATTTGCACTGAATACTGAATGAAACAGCTTTATCTAATAGAGAGAAAAGCTTTTGAGCAGATTTGGGCTTGATTTCACTTCATTTCAACAGAAACACTATTTCAGCATTACTGGACTCAGAAAGCTGTAAACTGACAATCTTGATCATTGAAGTCCTAACATAAGTTTTTGTGCATATAACTTCTAACACATTAAAAACTGTCTTACAGCATTGCAGAAAACATTGTACTTCATAAGACATAAGCTTGTTTCAGTTTGGCAAGATTTGCACTGAATACTGAATGAAACAGCTTTATCTAATAGAGAGAAAAGCTTTTGAGCAGATTTGGGCTTGATTTCACTTCATTTCAACAGAAACACTATTTCAGCATTACTGGACTCAGAAAGCTGTAAACTGACAATCTTGATCATTGAAGTCCTAACATAAGTTTTTGTGCATATAACTTCTAACACATTAAAAACTGTCTTACAGCATTGCAGAAAACATTGTACTTCATAAGACATAAGCTTGTTTCAGTTTGGCAAGATTTGCACTGAATACTGAATGAAACAGCTTTCTCTAATAGAGAGAAAAGCTTTTGAGCAGATTTGGGCTTGATTTCACTTCATTTGAACAGAAACACTATTTCAGCATTACTGGACTCAGAAAGCTGTAAAGTGACAATCTTGATCATTGCAGTCCTAACATTAGTTTTTGTGTATATAACTTCTAACACATTAAAAACTGTCTTACAGCATTGCAGAAAACATTTTATTTCATAAGACATAAGCAAGTTTCAGTTTGGCAAGATTTGCACTGAATACTGAATGAAACAGCTTTCTCTAATAGAGAGAAAAGCTTTTGAGCAGATTTGGGCTTGATTTCACTTCATTTGAACAGAAACACTATTTCAGCATTACTGGACTCAGAAAGCTGTAAACTGACAATCTTGATCATTGAAGTCCTAACATAAGTTTTTGTGCATATAACTTCTAACACATTAAAAACTGTCTTACAGCATTGCAGAAAACATTGTACTTCATAAGGCATAAGCTTGTTTCAGTTTGGCAAGATTTGCACTGAATACTGAATGAAACAGCTTTATCTAATAGAGAGAAAAGCTTTTGAGCAGATTTGGGCTTGATTTCACTTCATTTCAACAGAAACACTATTTCAGCATTACTGGACTCAGAAAGCTGTAAACTGACAATCTTGATCATTGAAGTCCTAACATAAGTTTTTGTGCATATAACTTCTAACACATTAAAAACTGTCTTACAGCATTGCAGAAAACATTGTACTTCATAAGACATAAGCTTGTTTCAGTTTGGCAAGATTTGCACTGAATACTGAATGAAACAGCTTTATCTAATAGAGAGAAAAGCTTTTGAGCAGATTTGGGCTTGATTTCACTTCATTTGAACAGAAACACTATTTCAACATTACTGGACTCAGAAAGCTGTAAACTGACAATCTTGATCATTGCAGTCCTAACATTAGTTTTTGTGCATATAACTTCTAACACATTAAAAACTGTCTTACAGCATTGCAGAAAACATTGTACTTCATAAGGCATAAGCTTGTTTCAGTTTGGCAAGATTTGCACTGAATACTGAATGAAACAGCTTTATCTAATAGAGAGAAAAGCTTTTGAGCAGATTTGGGCTTGATTTCACTTCATTTCAACAGAAACACTATTTCAGCATTACTGGACTCAGAAAGCTGTAAACTGACAATCTTGATCATTGAAGTCCTAACATAAGTTTTTGTGCATATAACTTCTAACACATTAAAAACTGTCTTACAGCATTGCAGAAAACATTGTACTTCATAAGACATAAGCTTGTTTCAGTTTGGCAAGATTTGCACTGAATACTGAATGAAACAGCTTTATCTAATAGAGAGAAAAGCTTTTGAGCAGATTTGGGCTTGATTTCACTTCATTTCAACAGAAACACTATTTCAGCATTACTGGACTCAGAAAGCTGTAAACTGACAATCTTGATCATTGAAGTCCTAACATAAGTTTTTGTGCATATAACTTCTAACACATTAAAAACTGTCTTACAGCATTGCAGAAAACATTGTACTTCATAAGACATAAGCTTGTTTCAGTTTGGCAAGATTTGCACTGAATACTGAATGAAACAGCTTTCTCTAATAGAGAGAAAAGCTTTTGAGCAGATTTGGGCTTGATTTCACTTCATTTGAACAGAAACACTATTTCAGCATTACTGGACTCAGAAAGCTGTAAACTGACAATCTTGATCATTGCAGTCCTAACATTAGTTTTTGTGTATATAACTTCTAACACATTAAAAACTGTCTTACAGCATTGCAGAAAACATTTTATTTCATAAGACATAAGCAAGTTTCAGTTTGGCAAGATTTGCACTGAATACTGAATGAAACAGCTTTCTCTAATAGAGAGAAACGCTTTTGAGCAGATTTGGGCTTGATTTCACTTCATTTGAACAGAAACACTATTTCAGCATTACTGGACTCAGAAAGCTGTAAACTGACAATCTTGATCATTGAAGTCCTAACATAAGTTTTTGTGCATATAACTTCTAACACATTAAAAACTGTCTTACAGCATTGCAGAAAACATTGTACTTCATAAGACATAAACTTGTTTCAGTTTGGCAAGATTTGCACTGAATACTGAATGAAACAGCTTTCTCTAATAGAGAGAAAAGCTTTTGAGCAGATTTGGGCTTGATTTCACTTCATTTCAACAGAAACACTATTTCAGCATTACTGGACTCAGAAAGCTGTAAACTGACAATCTTGATCATTGAAGTCCTAACATAAGTTTTTGTGCATATAACTTCTAACACATTAAAAACTGTCTTACAGCATTGCAGAAAACATTGTACTTCATAAGGCATAAGCTTGTTTCAGTTTGGCAAGATTTGCACTGAATACTGAATGAAACAGCTTTCTCTAATAGAGAGAAAAGCTTTTGAGCAGATTTGGGCTTGATTTCACTTCATTTCAACAGAAACACTATTTCAGCATTACTGGACTCAGAAAGCTGTAAACTGACAATCTTGATCATTGAAGTCCTAACATAAGTTTTTGTGCATATAACTTCTAACACATTAAAAACTGTCTTACAGCATTGCAGAAAACATTGTACTTCATAAGGCATAAGCTTGTTTCAGTTTGGCAAGATTTGCACTGAATACTGAATGAAACAGCTTTATCTAATAGAGAGAAAAGCTTTTGAGCAGATTTGGGCTTGATTTCACTTCATTTCAACAGAAACACTATTTCAGCATTACTGGACTCAGAAAGCTGTAAACTGACAATCTTGATCATTGAAGTCCTAACATAAGTTTTTGTGCATATAACTTCTAACACATTAAAAACTGTCTTACAGCATTGCAGAAAACATTGTACTTCATAAGACATAAGCTTGTTTCAGTTTGGCAAGATTTGCACTGAATACTGAATGAAACAGCTTTATCTAATAGAGAGAAAAGCTTTTGAGCAGATTTGGGCTTGATTTCACTTCATTTCAACAGAAACACTATTTCAGCATTACTGGACTCAGAAAGCTGTAAACTGACAATCTTGATCATTGAAGTCCTAACATAAGTTTTTGTGCATATAACTTCTAACACATTAAAAACTGTCTTACAGCATTGCAGAAAACATTGTACTTCATAAGACATAAGCTTGTTTCAGTTTGGCAAGATTTGCACTGAATACTGAATGAAACAGCTTTCTCTAATAGAGAGAAAAGCTTTTGAGCAGATTTGGGCTTGATTTCACTTCATTTGAACAGAAACACTATTTCAGCATTACTGGACTCAGAAAGCTGTAAAGTGACAATCTTGATCATTGCAGTCCTAACATTAGTTTTTGTGTATATAACTTCTAACACATTAAAAACTGTCTTACAGCATTGCAGAAAACATTTTATTTCATAAGACATAAGCAAGTTTCAGTTTGGCAAGATTTGCACTGAATACTGAATGAAACAGCTTTCTCTAATAGAGAGAAAAGCTTTTGAGCAGATTTGGGCTTGATTTCACTTCATTTGAACAGAAACACTATTTCAGCATTACTGGACTCAGAAAGCTGTAAACTGACAATCTTGATCATTGAAGTCCTAACATAAGTTTTTGTGCATATAACTTCTAACACATTAAAAACTGTCTTACAGCATTGCAGAAAACATTGTACTTCATAAGGCATAAGCTTGTTTCAGTTTGGCAAGATTTGCACTGAATACTGAATGAAACAGCTTTATCTAATAGAGAGAAAAGCTTTTGAGCAGATTTGGGCTTGATTTCACTTCATTTGAACAGAAACACTATTTCAGCATTACTGGACTCAGAAAGCTGTAAACTGACAATCTTGATCATTGAAGTCCTAACATAAGTTTTTGTGCATATAACTTCTAACACATTAAAAACTGTCTTACAGCATTGCAGAAAACATTGTACTTCATAAGACATAAGCTTGTTTCAGTTTGGCAAGATTTGCACTGAATACTGAATGAAACAGCTTTATCTAATAGAGAGAAAAGCTTTTGAGCAGATTTGGGCTTGATTTCACTTCATTTCAACAGAAACACTATTTCAGCATTACTGGACTCAGAAAGCTGTAAACTGACAATCTTGATCATTGAAGTCCTAACATAAGTTTTTGTGCATATAACTTCTAACACATTAAAAACTGTCTTACAGCATTGCAGAAAACATTGTACTTCATAAGACATAAGCTTGTTTCAGTTTGGCAAGATTTGCACTGAATACTGAATGAAACAGCTTTCTCTAATAGAGAGAAAAGCTTTTGAGCAGATTTGGGCTTGATTTCACTTCATTTGAACAGAAACACTATTTCAGCATTACTGGACTCAGAAAGCTGTAAACTGACAATCTTGATCATTGCAGTCCTAACATTAGTTTTTGTGTATATAACTTCTAACACATTAAAAACTGTCTTACAGCATTGCAGAAAACATTTTATTTCATAAGACATAAGCAAGTTTCAGTTTGGCAAGATTTGCACTGAATACTGAATGAAACAGCTTTCTCTAATAGAGAGAAAAGCTTTTGAGCAGATTTGGGCTTGATTTCACTTCATTTGAACAGAAACACTATTTCAGCATTACTGGACTCAGAAAGCTGTAAACTGACAATCTTGATCATTGAAGTCCTAACATAAGTTTTTGTGCATATAACTTCTAACACATTAAAAACTGTCTTACAGCATTGCAGAAAACATTGTACTTCATAAGACATAAACTTGTTTCAGTTTGGCAAGATTTGCACTGAATACTGAATGAAACAGCTTTCTCTAATAGAGAGAAAAGCTTTTGAGCAGATTTGGGCTTGATTTCACTTCATTTCAACAGAAACACTATTTCAGCATTACTGGACTCAGAAAGCTGTAAACTGACAATCTTGATCATTGAAGTCCTAACATAAGTTTTTGTGCATATAACTTCTAACACATTAAAAACTGTCTTACAGCATTGCAGAAAACATTGTACTTCATAAGGCATAAGCTTGTTTCAGTTTGGCAAGATTTGCACTGAATACTGAATGAAACAGCTTTCTCTAATAGAGAGAAAAGCTTTTGAGCAGATTTGGGCTTGATTTCACTTCATTTCAACAGAAACACTATTTCAGCATTACTGGACTCAGAAAGCTGTAAACTGACAATCTTGATCATTGAAGTCCTAACATAAGTTTTTGTGCATATAACTTCTAACACATTAAAAACTGTCTTACAGCATTGCAGAAAACATTGTACTTCATAAGGCATAAGCTTGTTTCAGTTTGGCAAGATTTGCACTGAATACTGAATGAAACAGCTTTATCTAATAGAGAGAAAAGCTTTTGAGCAGATTTGGGCTTGATTTCACTTCATTTCAACAGAAACACTATTTCAGCATTACTGGACTCAGAAAGCTGTAAACTGACAATCTTGATCATTGAAGTCCTAACATAAGTTTTTGTGCATATAACTTCTAACACATTAAAAACTGTCTTACAGCATTGCAGAAAACATTGTACTTCATAAGACATAAGCTTGTTTCAGTTTGGCAAGATTTGCACTGAATACTGAATGAAACAGCTTTATCTAATAGAGAGAAAAGCTTTTGAGCAGATTTGGGCTTGATTTCACTTCATTTCAACAGAAACACTATTTCAGCATTACTGGACTCAGAAAGCTGTAAACTGACAATCTTGATCATTGAAGTCCTAACATAAGTTTTTGTGCATATAACTTCTAACACATTAAAAACTGTCTTACAGCATTGCAGAAAACATTGTACTTCATAAGACATAAGCTTGTTTCAGTTTGGCAAGATTTGCACTGAATACTGAATGAAACAGCTTTCTCTAATAGAGAGAAAAGCTTTTGAGCAGATTTGGGCTTGATTTCACTTCATTTGAACAGAAACACTATTTCAGCATTACTGGACTCAGAAAGCTGTAAAGTGACAATCTTGATCATTGCAGTCCTAACATTAGTTTTTGTGTATATAACTTCTAACACATTAAAAACTGTCTTACAGCATTGCAGAAAACATTTTATTTCATAAGACATAAGCAAGTTTCAGTTTGGCAAGATTTGCACTGAATACTGAATGAAACAGCTTTCTCTAATAGAGAGAAAAGCTTTTGAGCAGATTTGGGCTTGATTTCACTTCATTTGAACAGAAACACTATTTCAGCATTACTGGACTCAGAAAGCTGTAAACTGACAATCTTGATCATTGAAGTCCTAACATAAGTTTTTGTGCATATAACTTCTAACACATTAAAAACTGTCTTACAGCATTGCAGAAAACATTGTACTTCATAAGGCATAAGCTTGTTTCAGTTTGGCAAGATTTGCACTGAATACTGAATGAAACAGCTTTATCTAATAGAGAGAAAAGCTTTTGAGCAGATTTGGGCTTGATTTCACTTCATTTCAACAGAAACACTATTTCAGCATTACTGGACTCAGAAAGCTGTAAACTGACAATCTTGATCATTGAAGTCCTAACATAAGTTTTTGTGCATATAACTTCTAACACATTAAAAACTGTCTTACAGCATTGCAGAAAACATTGTACTTCATAAGACATAAGCTTGTTTCAGTTTGGCAAGATTTGCACTGAATACTGAATGAAACAGCTTTATCTAATAGAGAGAAAAGCTTTTGAGCAGATTTGGGCTTGATTTCACTTCATTTCAACAGAAACACTATTTCAGCATTACTGGACTCAGAAAGCTGTAAACTGACAATCTTGATCATTGAAGTCCTAACATAAGTTTTTGTGCATATAACTTCTAACACATTAAAAACTGTCTTACAGCATTGCAGAAAACATTGTACTTCATAAGACATAAGCTTGTTTCAGTTTGGCAAGATTTGCACTGAATACTGAATGAAACAGCTTTCTCTAATAGAGAGAAAAGCTTTTGAGCAGATTTGGGCTTGATTTCACTTCATTTCAACAGAAACACTATTTCAGCATTACTGGACTCAGAAAGCTGTAAACTGACAATCTTGATCATTGCAGTCCTAACATTAGTTTTTGTGTATATAACTTCTAACACATTAAAAACTGTCTTACAGCATTGCAGAAAACATTTTATTTCATAAGACATAAGCAAGTTTCAGTTTGGCAAGATTTGCACTGAATACTGAATGAAACAGCTTTCTCTAATAGAGAGAAAAGCTTTTGAGCAGATTTGGGCTTGATTTCACTTCATTTGAACAGAAACACTATTTCAGCATTACTGGACTCAGAAAGCTGTAAACTGACAATCTTGATCATTGAAGTCCTAACATAAGTTTTTGTGCATATAACTTCTAACACATTAAAAACTGTCTTACAGCATTGCAGAAAACATTGTACTTCATAAGGCATAAGCTTGTTTCAGTTTGGCAAGATTTGCACTGAATACTGAATGAAACAGCTTTATCTAATAGAGAGAAAAGCTTTTGAGCAGATTTGGGCTTGATTTCACTTCATTTCAACAGAAACACTATTTCAGCATTACTGGACTCAGAAAGCTGTAAACTGACAATCTTGATCATTGAAGTCCTAACATAAGTTTTTGTGCATATAACTTCTAACACATTAAAAACTGTCTTACAGCATTGCAGAAAACATTGTACTTCATAAGACATAAGCTTGTTTCAGTTTGGCAAGATTTGCACTGAATACTGAATGAAACAGCTTTATCTAATAGAGAGAAAAGCTTTTGAGCAGATTTGGGCTTGATTTCACTTCATTTCAACAGAAACACTATTTCAGCATTACTGGACTCAGAAAGCTGTAAACTGACAATCTTGATCATTGAAGTCCTAACATTAGTTTTTGTGCATATAACTTCTAACACATTAAAAACTGTCTTACAGCATTGCAGAAAACATTGTACTTCATAAGGCATAAGCTTGTTTCAGTTTGGCAAGATTTGCACTGAATATTGAATGAAACAGCTTTCTCTAATAGAGAGAAAAGCTTTTGAGCAGATTTGGGCTTGATTTCACTTCATTTGAACAGAAACACTATTTCAACATTACTGGACTCAGAAAGCTGTAAACTGACAATCTTGATCATTGCAGTCCTAACATTAGTTTTTGTGCATATAACTTCTAACACATTAAAAACTGTCTTACAGCATTGCAGAAAACATTTTATTTCATAAGACATAAGCAAGTTTCAGTTTGGCAAGATTTGCACTGAATACTGAATGAAACAGCTTTCTCTAATAGAGAGAAAAGCTTTTGAGCAGATTTGGGCTTGATTTCACTTCATTTGAACAGAAACACTATTTCAGCATTACTGGACTCAGAAAGCTGTAAACTGACAATCTTGATCATTGAAGTCCTAACATAAGTTTTTGTGCATATAACTTCTAACACATTAAAAACTGTCTTACAGCATTGCAGAAAACATTGTACTTCATAAGACATAAGCTTGTTTCAGTTTGGCAAGATTTGCACTGAATACTGAATGAAACAGCTTTATCTAATAGAGAGAAAAGCTTTTGAGCAGATTTGGGCTTGATTTCACTTCATTTCAACAGAAACACTATTTCAGCATTACTGGACTCAGAAAGCTGTAAACTGACAATCTTGATCATTGAAGTCCTAACATAAGTTTTTGTGCATATAACTTCTAACACATTAAAAACTGTCTTACAGCATTGCAGAAAACATTGTACTTCATAAGGCATAAGCTTGTTTCAGTTTGGCAAGATTTGCACTGAATACTGAATGAAACAGCTTTCTCTAATAGAGAGAAAAGCTTTTGAGCAGATTTGGGCTTGATTTCACTTCATTTGAACAGAAACACTATTTCAGCATTACTGGACTCAGAAAGCTGTAAACTGACAATCTTGATCATTGAAGTCCTAACATAAGTTTTTGTGCATATAACTTCTAACACATTAAAAACTGTCTTACAGCATTGCAGAAAACATTGTACTTCATAAGGCATAAGCTTGTTTCAGTTTGGCAAGATTTGCACTGAATACTGAATGAAACAGCTTTATCTAATAGAGAGAAAAGCTTTTGAGCAGATTTGGGCTTGATTTCACTTCATTTGAACAGAAACACTATTTCAGCATTACTGGACTCAGAAAGCTGTAAACTGACAATCTTGATCATTGAAGTCCTAACATAAGTTTTTGTGCATATAACTTCTAACACATTAAAAACTGTCTTACAGCATTGCAGAAAACATTGTACTTCATAAGACATAAGCTTGTTTCAGTTTGTCAAGCTTTGCACTGAATACTGAATGAAACAGCTTTATCTAATAGAGAGAAAAGCTTTTGAGCAGATTTGGGCTTGATTTCACTTCATTTCAACAGAAACACTATTTCAGCATTACTGGACTCAGAAAGCTGTAAACTGACAATCTTGATCATTGAAGTCCTAACATAAGTTTTTGTGCATATAACTTCTAACACATTAAAAACTGTCTTACAGCATTGCAGAAAACATTGTACTTCATAAGGCATAAGCTTGTTTCAGTTTGGCAAGATTTGCACTGAATATTGAATGAAACAGCTTTATCTAATAGAGAGAAAAGCTTTTGAGCAGATTTGGGCTTGATTTCACTTCATTTGAACAGAAACACTATTTCAACATTACTGCACTCAGAAAGCTGTAAACTGACAATCTTGATCATTGCAGTCCTAACATTAGTTTTTGTGCATATAACTTCTAACACATTAAAAACTGTCTTACAGCATTGCAGAAAACATTTTATTTCATAAGACATGAGCAAGTTTCAGTTTGGCAAGATTTGCACTGAATACTGAATGAAACAGCTTTCTCTAATAGAGAGAAAAGCTTTTGAGCAGATTTGGGCTTGATTTCACTTCATTTCAACAGAAACACTATTTCAGCATTACTGGACTCAGAAAGCTGTAAACTGACAATCTTGATCATTGAAGTCCTAACATAAGTTTTTGTGCATATAACTTCTAACACATTAAAAACTGTCTTACAGCATTGCAGAAAACATTGTACTTCATAAGACATAAGCTTGTTTCAGTTTGGCAAGATTTGCACTGAATACTGAATGAAACAGCTTTATCTAATAGAGAGAAAAGCTTTTGAGCAGATTTGGGCTTGATTTCACTTCATTTCAACAGAAACACTATTTCAGCATTACTGGACTCAGAAAGCTGTAAACTGACAATCTTGATCATTGAAGTCCTAACATAAGTTTTTGTGCATATAACTTCTAACACATTAAAAACTGTCTTACAGCATTGCAGAAAACATTGTACTTCATAAGACATAAGCTTGTTTCAGTTTGGCAAGATTTGCACTGAATACTGAATGAAACAGCTTTCTCTAATAGAGAGAAAAGCTTTTGAGCAGATTTGGGCTTGATTTCACTTCATTTGAACAGAAACACTATTTCAGCATTACTGGACTCAGAAAGCTGTAAACTGACAATCTTGATCATTGCAGTCCTAACATTAGTTTTTGTGTATATAACTTCTAACACATTAAAAACTGTCTTACAGCATTGCAGAAAACATTTTATTTCATAAGACATAAGCAAGTTTCAGTTTGGCAAGATTTGCACTGAATACTGAATGAAACAGCTTTCTCTAATAGAGAGAAACGCTTTTGAGCAGATTTGGGCTTGATTTCACTTCATTTGAACAGAAACACTATTTCAGCATTACTGGACTCAGAAAGCTGTAAACTGACAATCTTGATCATTGAAGTCCTAACATAAGTTTTTGTGCATATAACTTCTAACACATTAAAAACTGTCTTACAGCATTGCAGAAAACATTGTACTTCATAAGACATAAACTTGTTTCAGTTTGGCAAGATTTGCACTGAATACTGAATGAAACAGCTTTCTCTAATAGAGAGAAAAGCTTTTGAGCAGATTTGGGCTTGATTTCACTTCATTTCAACAGAAACACTATTTCAGCATTACTGGACTCAGAAAGCTGTAAACTGACAATCTTGATCATTGAAGTCCTAACATAAGTTTTTGTGCATATAACTTCTAACACATTAAAAACTGTCTTACAGCATTGCAGAAAACATTGTACTTCATAAGGCATAAGCTTGTTTCAGTTTGGCAAGATTTGCACTGAATACTGAATGAAACAGCTTTCTCTAATAGAGAGAAAAGCTTTTGAGCAGATTTGGGCTTGATTTCACTTCATTTCAACAGAAACACTATTTCAGCATTACTGGACTCAGAAAGCTGTAAACTGACAATCTTGATCATTGAAGTCCTAACATAAGTTTTTGTGCATATAACTTCTAACACATTAAAAACTGTCTTACAGCATTGCAGAAAACATTGTACTTCATAAGGCATAAGCTTGTTTCAGTTTGGCAAGATTTGCACTGAATACTGAATGAAACAGCTTTATCTAATAGAGAGAAAAGCTTTTGAGCAGATTTGGGCTTGATTTCACTTCATTTCAACAGAAACACTATTTCAGCATTACTGGACTCAGAAAGCTGTAAACTGACAATCTTGATCATTGAAGTCCTAACATAAGTTTTTGTGCATATAACTTCTAACACATTAAAAACTGTCTTACAGCATTGCAGAAAACATTGTACTTCATAAGACATAAGCTTGTTTCAGTTTGGCAAGATTTGCACTGAATACTGAATGAAACAGCTTTATCTAATAGAGAGAAAAGCTTTTGAGCAGATTTGGGCTTGATTTCACTTCATTTCAACAGAAACACTATTTCAGCATTACTGGACTCAGAAAGCTGTAAACTGACAATCTTGATCATTGAAGTCCTAACATAAGTTTTTGTGCATATAACTTCTAACACATTAAAAACTGTCTTACAGCATTGCAGAAAACATTGTACTTCATAAGACATAAGCTTGTTTCAGTTTGGCAAGATTTGCACTGAATACTGAATGAAACAGCTTTCTCTAATAGAGAGAAAAGCTTTTGAGCAGATTTGGGCTTGATTTCACTTCATTTGAACAGAAACACTATTTCAGCATTACTGGACTCAGAAAGCTGTAAAGTGACAATCTTGATCATTGCAGTCCTAACATTAGTTTTTGTGTATATAACTTCTAACACATTAAAAACTGTCTTACAGCATTGCAGAAAACATTTTATTTCATAAGACATAAGCAAGTTTCAGTTTGGCAAGATTTGCACTGAATACTGAATGAAACAGCTTTCTCTAATAGAGAGAAAAGCTTTTGAGCAGATTTGGGCTTGATTTCACTTCATTTGAACAGAAACACTATTTCAGCATTACTGGACTCAGAAAGCTGTAAACTGACAATCTTGATCATTGAAGTCCTAACATAAGTTTTTGTGCATATAACTTCTAACACATTAAAAACTGTCTTACAGCATTGCAGAAAACATTGTACTTCATAAGGCATAAGCTTGTTTCAGTTTGGCAAGATTTGCACTGAATACTGAATGAAACAGCTTTATCTAATAGAGAGAAAAGCTTTTGAGCAGATTTGGGCTTGATTTCACTTCATTTCAACAGAAACACTATTTCAGCATTACTGGACTCAGAAAGCTGTAAACTGACAATCTTGATCATTGAAGTCCTAACATAAGTTTTTGTGCATATAACTTCTAACACATTAAAAACTGTCTTACAGCATTGCAGAAAACATTGTACTTCATAAGACATAAGCTTGTTTCAGTTTGGCAAGATTTGCACTGAATACTGAATGAAACAGCTTTATCTAATAGAGAGAAAAGCTTTTGAGCAGATTTGGGCTTGATTTCACTTCATTTCAACAGAAACACTATTTCAGCATTACTGGACTCAGAAAGCTGTAAACTGACAATCTTGATCATTGAAGTCCTAACATAAGTTTTTGTGCATATAACTTCTAACACATTAAAAACTGTCTTACAGCATTGCAGAAAACATTGTACTTCATAAGACATAAGCTTGTTTCAGTTTGGCAAGATTTGCACTGAATACTGAATGAAACAGCTTTCTCTAATAGAGAGAAAAGCTTTTGAGCAGATTTGGGCTTGATTTCACTTCATTTCAACAGAAACACTATTTCAGCATTACTGGACTCAGAAAGCTGTAAACTGACAATCTTGATCATTGCAGTCCTAACATTAGTTTTTGTGTATATAACTTCTAACACATTAAAAACTGTCTTACAGCATTGCAGAAAACATTTTATTTCATAAGACATAAGCAAGTTTCAGTTTGGCAAGATTTGCACTGAATACTGAATGAAACAGCTTTCTCTAATAGAGAGAAAAGCTTTTGAGCAGATTTGGGCTTGATTTCACTTCATTTGAACAGAAACACTATTTCAGCATTACTGGACTCAGAAAGCTGTAAACTGACAATCTTGATCATTGAAGTCCTAACATAAGTTTTTGTGCATATAACTTCTAACACATTAAAAACTGTCTTACAGCATTGCAGAAAACATTGTACTTCATAAGGCATAAGCTTGTTTCAGTTTGGCAAGATTTGCACTGAATACTGAATGAAACAGCTTTATCTAATAGAGAGAAAAGCTTTTGAGCAGATTTGGGCTTGATTTCACTTCATTTCAACAGAAACACTATTTCAGCATTACTGGACTCAGAAAGCTGTAAACTGACAATCTTGATCATTGAAGTCCTAACATAAGTTTTTGTGCATATAACTTCTAACACATTAAAAACTGTCTTACAGCATTGCAGAAAACATTGTACTTCATAAGACATAAGCTTGTTTCAGTTTGGCAAGATTTGCACTGAATACTGAATGAAACAGCTTTATCTAATAGAGAGAAAAGCTTTTGAGCAGATTTGGGCTTGATTTCACTTCATTTCAACAGAAACACTATTTCAGCATTACTGGACTCAGAAAGCTGTAAACTGACAATCTTGATCATTGAAGTCCTAACATTAGTTTTTGTGCATATAACTTCTAACACATTAAAAACTGTCTTACAGCATTGCAGAAAACATTGTACTTCATAAGGCATAAGCTTGTTTCAGTTTGGCAAGATTTGCACTGAATATTGAATGAAACAGCTTTCTCTAATAGAGAGAAAAGCTTTTGAGCAGATTTGGGCTTGATTTCACTTCATTTGAACAGAAACACTATTTCAACATTACTGGACTCAGAAAGCTGTAAACTGACAATCTTGATCATTGCAGTCCTAACATTAGTTTTTGTGCATATAACTTCTAACACATTAAAAACTGTCTTACAGCATTGCAGAAAACATTTTATTTCATAAGACATAAGCAAGTTTCAGTTTGGCAAGATTTGCACTGAATACTGAATGAAACAGCTTTCTCTAATAGAGAGAAAAGCTTTTGAGCAGATTTGGGCTTGATTTCACTTCATTTGAACAGAAACACTATTTCAGCATTACTGGACTCAGAAAGCTGTAAACTGACAATCTTGATCATTGAAGTCCTAACATAAGTTTTTGTGCATATAACTTCTAACACATTAAAAACTGTCTTACAGCATTGCAGAAAACATTGTACTTCATAAGACATAAGCTTGTTTCAGTTTGGCAAGATTTGCACTGAATACTGAATGAAACAGCTTTATCTAATAGAGAGAAAAGCTTTTGAGCAGATTTGGGCTTGATTTCACTTCATTTCAACAGAAACACTATTTCAGCATTACTGGACTCAGAAAGCTGTAAACTGACAATCTTGATCATTGAAGTCCTAACATAAGTTTTTGTGCATATAACTTCTAACACATTAAAAACTGTCTTACAGCATTGCAGAAAACATTGTACTTCATAAGGCATAAGCTTGTTTCAGTTTGGCAAGATTTGCACTGAATACTGAATGAAACAGCTTTCTCTAATAGAGAGAAAAGCTTTTGAGCAGATTTGGGCTTGATTTCACTTCATTTGAACAGAAACACTATTTCAGCATTACTGGACTCAGAAAGCTGTAAACTGACAATCTTGATCATTGAAGTCCTAACATAAGTTTTTGTGCATATAACTTCTAACACATTAAAAACTGTCTTACAGCATTGCAGAAAACATTGTACTTCATAAGGCATAAGCTTGTTTCAGTTTGGCAAGATTTGCACTGAATACTGAATGAAACAGCTTTATCTAATAGAGAGAAAAGCTTTTGAGCAGATTTGGGCTTGATTTCACTTCATTTGAACAGAAACACTATTTCAGCATTACTGGACTCAGAAAGCTGTAAACTGACAATCTTGATCATTGAAGTCCTAACATAAGTTTTTGTGCATATAACTTCTAACACATTAAAAACTGTCTTACAGCATTGCAGAAAACATTGTACTTCATAAGACATAAGCTTGTTTCAGTTTGTCAAGCTTTGCACTGAATACTGAATGAAACAGCTTTATCTAATAGAGAGAAAAGCTTTTGAGCAGATTTGGGCTTGATTTCACTTCATTTCAACAGAAACACTATTTCAGCATTACTGTACTCAGAAAGCTGTAAACTGACAATCTTGATCATTGAAGTCCTAACATAAGTTTTTGTGCATATAACTTCTAACACATTAAAAACTGTCTTACAGCATTGCAGAAAACATTGTACTTCATAAGGCATAAGCTTGTTTCAGTTTGGCAAGATTTGCACTGAATATTGAATGAAACAGCTTTATCTAATAGAGAGAAAAGCTTTTGAGCAGATTTGGGCTTGATTTCACTTCATTTGAACAGAAACACTATTTCAACATTACTGCACTCAGAAAGCTGTAAACTGACAATCTTGATCATTGCAGTCCTAACATTAGTTTTTGTGCATATAACTTCTAACACATTAAAAACTGTCTTACAGCATTGCAGAAAACATTTTATTTCATAAGACATGAGCAAGTTTCAGTTTGGCAAGATTTGCACTGAATACTGAATGAAACAGCTTTCTCTAATAGAGAGAAAAGCTTTTGAGCAGATTTGGGCTTGATTTCACTTCATTTCAACAGAAACACTATTTCAGCATTACTGGACTCAGAAAGCTGTAAACTGACAATCTTGATCATTGAAGTCCTAACATAAGTTTTTGTGCATATAACTTCTAACACATTAAAAACTGTCTTACAGCATTGCAGAAAACATTGTTCTTCATAAGGCATAAGCTTGTTTCAGTTTGGCAAGATTTGCACTGAATATTGAATGAAACAGCTTTCTCTAATAGAGAGAAAAGCTTTTGAGCAGATTTGGGCTTGATTTCACTTCATTTGAACAGAAACACTATTTCAACATTACTGGACTCAGAAAGCTGTAAACTGACAATCTTGATCATTGCAGTCCTAACATTAGTTTTTGTGCATATAACTTCTAACACATTAAAAACTGTCTTACAGCATTGCAGAAAACATTGTACTTCATAAGGCATAAGCTTGTTTCAGTTTGGCAAGATTTGCACTGAATACTGAATGAAACAGCTTTATCTAATAGAGAGAAAAGCTTTTGAGCAGATTTGGGCTTGATTTCACTTCATTTCAACAGAAACACTATTTCAGCATTACTGGACTCAGAAAGCTGTAAACTGACAATCTTGATCATTGAAGTCCTAACATAAGTTTTTGTGCATATAACTTCTAACACATTAAAAACTGTCTTACAGCATTGCAGAAAACATTGTACTTCATAAGACATAAGCTTGTTTCAGTTTGGCAAGATTTGCACTGAATACTGAATGAAACAGCTTTATCTAATAGAGAGAAAAGCTTTTGAGCAGATTTGGGCTTGATTTCACTTCATTTCAACAGAAACACTATTTCAGCATTACTGGACTCAGAAAGCTGTAAACTGACAATCTTGATCATTGAAGTCCTAACATAAGTTTTTGTGCATATAACTTCTAACACATTAAAAACTGTCTTACAGCATTGCAGAAAACATTGTACTTCATAAGACATAAGCTTGTTTCAGTTTGGCAAGATTTGCACTGAATACTGAATGAAACAGCTTTCTCTAATAGAGAGAAAAGCTTTTGAGCAGATTTGGGCTTGATTTCACTTCATTTGAACAGAAACACTATTTCAGCATTACTGGACTCAGAAAGCTGTAAAGTGACAATCTTGATCATTGCAGTCCTAACATTAGTTTTTGTGTATATAACTTCTAACACATTAAAAACTGTCTTACAGCATTGCAGAAAACATTTTATTTCATAAGACATAAGCAAGTTTCAGTTTGGCAAGATTTGCACTGAATACTGAATGAAACAGCTTTCTCTAATAGAGAGAAAAGCTTTTGAGCAGATTTGGGCTTGATTTCACTTCATTTGAACAGAAACACTATTTCAGCATTACTGGACTCAGAAAGCTGTAAACTGACAATCTTGATCATTGAAGTCCTAACATAAGTTTTTGTGCATATAACTTCTAACACATTAAAAACTGTCTTACAGCATTGCAGAAAACATTGTACTTCATAAGGCATAAGCTTGTTTCAGTTTGGCAAGATTTGCACTGAATACTGAATGAAACAGCTTTATCTAATAGAGAGAAAAGCTTTTGAGCAGATTTGGGCTTGATTTCACTTCATTTCAACAGAAACACTATTTCAGCATTACTGGACTCAGAAAGCTGTAAACTGACAATCTTGATCATTGAAGTCCTAACATAAGTTTTTGTGCATATAACTTCTAACACATTAAAAACTGTCTTACAGCATTGCAGAAAACATTGTACTTCATAAGACATAAGCTTGTTTCAGTTTGGCAAGATTTGCACTGAATACTGAATGAAACAGCTTTATCTAATAGAGAGAAAAGCTTTTGAGCAGATTTGGGCTTGATTTCACTTCATTTCAACAGAAACACTATTTCAGCATTACTGGACTCAGAAAGCTGTAAACTGACAATCTTGATCATTGAAGTCCTAACATAAGTTTTTGTGCATATAACTTCTAACACATTAAAAACTGTCTTACAGCATTGCAGAAAACATTGTACTTCATAAGACATAAGCTTGTTTCAGTTTGGCAAGATTTGCACTGAATACTGAATGAAACAGCTTTCTCTAATAGAGAGAAAAGCTTTTGAGCAGATTTGGGCTTGATTTCACTTCATTTCAACAGAAACACTATTTCAGCATTACTGGACTCAGAAAGCTGTAAACTGACAATCTTGATCATTGCAGTCCTAACATTAGTTTTTGTGTATATAACTTCTAACACATTAAAAACTGTCTTACAGCATTGCAGAAAACATTTTATTTCATAAGACATAAGCAAGTTTCAGTTTGGCAAGATTTGCACTGAATACTGAATGAAACAGCTTTCTCTAATAGAGAGAAAAGCTTTTGAGCAGATTTGGGCTTGATTTCACTTCATTTGAACAGAAACACTATTTCAGCATTACTGGACTCAGAAAGCTGTAAACTGACAATCTTGATCATTGAAGTCCTAACATAAGTTTTTGTGCATATAACTTCTAACACATTAAAAACTGTCTTACAGCATTGCAGAAAACATTGTACTTCATAAGGCATAAGCTTGTTTCAGTTTGGCAAGATTTGCACTGAATACTGAATGAAACAGCTTTATCTAATAGAGAGAAAAGCTTTTGAGCAGATTTGGGCTTGATTTCACTTCATTTCAACAGAAACACTATTTCAGCATTACTGGACTCAGAAAGCTGTAAACTGACAATCTTGATCATTGAAGTCCTAACATAAGTTTTTGTGCATATAACTTCTAACACATTAAAAACTGTCTTACAGCATTGCAGAAAACATTGTACTTCATAAGACATAAGCTTGTTTCAGTTTGGCAAGATTTGCACTGAATACTGAATGAAACAGCTTTATCTAATAGAGAGAAAAGCTTTTGAGCAGATTTGGGCTTGATTTCACTTCATTTCAACAGAAACACTATTTCAGCATTACTGGACTCAGAAAGCTGTAAACTGACAATCTTGATCATTGAAGTCCTAACATTAGTTTTTGTGCATATAACTTCTAACACATTAAAAACTGTCTTACAGCATTGCAGAAAACATTGTACTTCATAAGGCATAAGCTTGTTTCAGTTTGGCAAGATTTGCACTGAATATTGAATGAAACAGCTTTCTCTAATAGAGAGAAAAGCTTTTGAGCAGATTTGGGCTTGATTTCACTTCATTTGAACAGAAACACTATTTCAACATTACTGGACTCAGAAAGCTGTAAACTGACAATCTTGATCATTGCAGTCCTAACATTAGTTTTTGTGCATATAACTTCTAACACATTAAAAACTGTCTTACAGCATTGCAGAAAACATTTTATTTCATAAGACATAAGCAAGTTTCAGTTTGGCAAGATTTGCACTGAATACTGAATGAAACAGCTTTCTCTAATAGAGAGAAAAGCTTTTGAGCAGATTTGGGCTTGATTTCACTTCATTTGAACAGAAACACTATTTCAGCATTACTGGACTCAGAAAGCTGTAAACTGACAATCTTGATCATTGAAGTCCTAACATAAGTTTTTGTGCATATAACTTCTAACACATTAAAAACTGTCTTACAGCATTGCAGAAAACATTGTACTTCATAAGACATAAGCTTGTTTCAGTTTGGCAAGATTTGCACTGAATACTGAATGAAACAGCTTTATCTAATAGAGAGAAAAGCTTTTGAGCAGATTTGGGCTTGATTTCACTTCATTTCAACAGAAACACTATTTCAGCATTACTGGACTCAGAAAGCTGTAAACTGACAATCTTGATCATTGAAGTCCTAACATAAGTTTTTGTGCATATAACTTCTAACACATTAAAAACTGTCTTACAGCATTGCAGAAAACATTGTACTTCATAAGGCATAAGCTTGTTTCAGTTTGGCAAGATTTGCACTGAATACTGAATGAAACAGCTTTCTCTAATAGAGAGAAAAGCTTTTGAGCAGATTTGGGCTTGATTTCACTTCATTTGAACAGAAACACTATTTCAGCATTACTGGACTCAGAAAGCTGTAAACTGACAATCTTGATCATTGAAGTCCTAACATAAGTTTTTGTGCATATAACTTCTAACACATTAAAAACTGTCTTACAGCATTGCAGAAAACATTGTACTTCATAAGGCATAAGCTTGTTTCAGTTTGGCAAGATTTGCACTGAATACTGAATGAAACAGCTTTATCTAATAGAGAGAAAAGCTTTTGAGCAGATTTGGGCTTGATTTCACTTCATTTGAACAGAAACACTATTTCAGCATTACTGGACTCAGAAAGCTGTAAACTGACAATCTTGATCATTGAAGTCCTAACATAAGTTTTTGTGCATATAACTTCTAACACATTAAAAACTGTCTTACAGCATTGCAGAAAACATTGTACTTCATAAGACATAAGCTTGTTTCAGTTTGTCAAGCTTTGCACTGAATACTGAATGAAACAGCTTTATCTAATAGAGAGAAAAGCTTTTGAGCAGATTTGGGCTTGATTTCACTTCATTTCAACAGAAACACTATTTCAGCATTACTGGACTCAGAAAGCTGTAAACTGACAATCTTGATCATTGAAGTCCTAACATAAGTTTTTGTGCATATAACTTCTAACACATTAAAAACTGTCTTACAGCATTGCAGAAAACATTGTACTTCATAAGGCATAAGCTTGTTTCAGTTTGGCAAGATTTGCACTGAATATTGAATGAAACAGCTTTATCTAATAGAGAGAAAAGCTTTTGAGCAGATTTGGGCTTGATTTCACTTCATTTGAACAGAAACACTATTTCAACATTACTGCACTCAGAAAGCTGTAAACTGACAATCTTGATCATTGCAGTCCTAACATTAGTTTTTGTGCATATAACTTCTAACACATTAAAAACTGTCTTACAGCATTGCAGAAAACATTTTATTTCATAAGACATGAGCAAGTTTCAGTTTGGCAAGATTTGCACTGAATACTGAATGAAACAGCTTTCTCTAATAGAGAGAAAAGCTTTTGAGCAGATTTGGGCTTGATTTCACTTCATTTCAACAGAAACACTATTTCAGCATTACTGGACTCAGAAAGCTGTAAACTGACAATCTTGATCATTGAAGTCCTAACATAAGTTTTTGTGCATATAACTTCTAACACATTAAAAACTGTCTTACAGCATTGCAGAAAACATTGTACTTCATAAGACATAAGCTTGTTTCAGTTTGGCAAGATTTGCACTGAATACTGAATGAAACAGCTTTATCTAATAGAGAGAAAAGCTTTTGAGCAGATTTGGGCTTGATTTCACTTCATTTCAACAGAAACACTATTTCAGCATTACTGGACTCAGAAAGCTGTAAACTGACAATCTTGATCATTGAAGTCCTAACATAAGTTTTTGTGCATATAACTTCTAACACATTAAAAACTGTCTTACAGCATTGCAGAAAACATTGTACTTCATAAGACATAAGCTTGTTTCAGTTTGGCAAGATTTGCACTGAATACTGAATGAAACAGCTTTCTCTAATAGAGAGAAAAGCTTTTGAGCAGATTTGGGCTTGATTTCACTTCATTTGAACAGAAACACTATTTCAGCATTACTGGACTCAGAAAGCTGTAAACTGACAATCTTGATCATTGCAGTCCTAACATTAGTTTTTGTGTATATAACTTCTAACACATTAAAAACTGTCTTACAGCATTGCAGAAAACATTTTATTTCATAAGACATAAGCAAGTTTCAGTTTGGCAAGATTTGCACTGAATACTGAATGAAACAGCTTTCTCTAATAGAGAGAAACGCTTTTGAGCAGATTTGGGCTTGATTTCACTTCATTTGAACAGAAACACTATTTCAGCATTACTGGACTCAGAAAGCTGTAAACTGACAATCTTGATCATTGAAGTCCTAACATAAGTTTTTGTGCATATAACTTCTAACACATTAAAAACTGTCTTACAGCATTGCAGAAAACATTGTACTTCATAAGACATAAACTTGTTTCAGTTTGGCAAGATTTGCACTGAATACTGAATGAAACAGCTTTCTCTAATAGAGAGAAAAGCTTTTGAGCAGATTTGGGCTTGATTTCACTTCATTTCAACAGAAACACTATTTCAGCATTACTGGACTCAGAAAGCTGTAAACTGACAATCTTGATCATTGAAGTCCTAACATAAGTTTTTGTGCATATAACTTCTAACACATTAAAAACTGTCTTACAGCATTGCAGAAAACATTGTACTTCATAAGGCATAAGCTTGTTTCAGTTTGGCAAGATTTGCACTGAATACTGAATGAAACAGCTTTCTCTAATAGAGAGAAAAGCTTTTGAGCAGATTTGGGCTTGATTTCACTTCATTTCAACAGAAACACTATTTCAGCATTACTGGACTCAGAAAGCTGTAAACTGACAATCTTGATCATTGAAGTCCTAACATAAGTTTTTGTGCATATAACTTCTAACACATTAAAAACTGTCTTACAGCATTGCAGAAAACATTGTACTTCATAAGGCATAAGCTTGTTTCAGTTTGGCAAGATTTGCACTGAATACTGAATGAAACAGCTTTATCTAATAGAGAGAAAAGCTTTTGAGCAGATTTGGGCTTGATTTCACTTCATTTCAACAGAAACACTATTTCAGCATTACTGGACTCAGAAAGCTGTAAACTGACAATCTTGATCATTGAAGTCCTAACATAAGTTTTTGTGCATATAACTTCTAACACATTAAAAACTGTCTTACAGCATTGCAGAAAACATTGTACTTCATAAGACATAAGCTTGTTTCAGTTTGGCAAGATTTGCACTGAATACTGAATGAAACAGCTTTATCTAATAGAGAGAAAAGCTTTTGAGCAGATTTGGGCTTGATTTCACTTCATTTCAACAGAAACACTATTTCAGCATTACTGGACTCAGAAAGCTGTAAACTGACAATCTTGATCATTGAAGTCCTAACATAAGTTTTTGTGCATATAACTTCTAACACATTAAAAACTGTCTTACAGCATTGCAGAAAACATTGTACTTCATAAGACATAAGCTTGTTTCAGTTTGGCAAGATTTGCACTGAATACTGAATGAAACAGCTTTCTCTAATAGAGAGAAAAGCTTTTGAGCAGATTTGGGCTTGATTTCACTTCATTTGAACAGAAACACTATTTCAGCATTACTGGACTCAGAAAGCTGTAAAGTGACAATCTTGATCATTGCAGTCCTAACATTAGTTTTTGTGTATATAACTTCTAACACATTAAAAACTGTCTTACAGCATTGCAGAAAACATTTTATTTCATAAGACATAAGCAAGTTTCAGTTTGGCAAGATTTGCACTGAATACTGAATGAAACAGCTTTCTCTAATAGAGAGAAAAGCTTTTGAGCAGATTTGGGCTTGATTTCACTTCATTTGAACAGAAACACTATTTCAGCATTACTGGACTCAGAAAGCTGTAAACTGACAATCTTGATCATTGAAGTCCTAACATAAGTTTTTGTGCATATAACTTCTAACACATTAAAAACTGTCTTACAGCATTGCAGAAAACATTGTACTTCATAAGGCATAAGCTTGTTTCAGTTTGGCAAGATTTGCACTGAATACTGAATGAAACAGCTTTATCTAATAGAGAGAAAAGCTTTTGAGCAGATTTGGGCTTGATTTCACTTCATTTCAACAGAAACACTATTTCAGCATTACTGGACTCAGAAAGCTGTAAACTGACAATCTTGATCATTGAAGTCCTAACATAAGTTTTTGTGCATATAACTTCTAACACATTAAAAACTGTCTTACAGCATTGCAGAAAACATTGTACTTCATAAGACATAAGCTTGTTTCAGTTTGGCAAGATTTGCACTGAATACTGAATGAAACAGCTTTATCTAATAGAGAGAAAAGCTTTTGAGCAGATTTGGGCTTGATTTCACTTCATTTCAACAGAAACACTATTTCAGCATTACTGGACTCAGAAAGCTGTAAACTGACAATCTTGATCATTGAAGTCCTAACATAAGTTTTTGTGCATATAACTTCTAACACATTAAAAACTGTCTTACAGCATTGCAGAAAACATTGTACTTCATAAGACATAAGCTTGTTTCAGTTTGGCAAGATTTGCACTGAATACTGAATGAAACAGCTTTCTCTAATAGAGAGAAAAGCTTTTGAGCAGATTTGGGCTTGATTTCACTTCATTTCAACAGAAACACTATTTCAGCATTACTGGACTCAGAAAGCTGTAAACTGACAATCTTGATCATTGCAGTCCTAACATTAGTTTTTGTGTATATAACTTCTAACACATTAAAAACTGTCTTACAGCATTGCAGAAAACATTTTATTTCATAAGACATAAGCAAGTTTCAGTTTGGCAAGATTTGCACTGAATACTGAATGAAACAGCTTTCTCTAATAGAGAGAAAAGCTTTTGAGCAGATTTGGGCTTGATTTCACTTCATTTGAACAGAAACACTATTTCAGCATTACTGGACTCAGAAAGCTGTAAACTGACAATCTTGATCATTGAAGTCCTAACATAAGTTTTTGTGCATATAACTTCTAACACATTAAAAACTGTCTTACAGCATTGCAGAAAACATTGTACTTCATAAGGCATAAGCTTGTTTCAGTTTGGCAAGATTTGCACTGAATACTGAATGAAACAGCTTTATCTAATAGAGAGAAAAGCTTTTGAGCAGATTTGGGCTTGATTTCACTTCATTTCAACAGAAACACTATTTCAGCATTACTGGACTCAGAAAGCTGTAAACTGACAATCTTGATCATTGAAGTCCTAACATAAGTTTTTGTGCATATAACTTCTAACACATTAAAAACTGTCTTACAGCATTGCAGAAAACATTGTACTTCATAAGACATAAGCTTGTTTCAGTTTGGCAAGATTTGCACTGAATACTGAATGAAACAGCTTTATCTAATAGAGAGAAAAGCTTTTGAGCAGATTTGGGCTTGATTTCACTTCATTTCAACAGAAACACTATTTCAGCATTACTGGACTCAGAAAGCTGTAAACTGACAATCTTGATCATTGAAGTCCTAACATTAGTTTTTGTGCATATAACTTCTAACACATTAAAAACTGTCTTACAGCATTGCAGAAAACATTGTACTTCATAAGGCATAAGCTTGTTTCAGTTTGGCAAGATTTGCACTGAATATTGAATGAAACAGCTTTCTCTAATAGAGAGAAAAGCTTTTGAGCAGATTTGGGCTTGATTTCACTTCATTTGAACAGAAACACTATTTCAACATTACTGGACTCAGAAAGCTGTAAACTGACAATCTTGATCATTGCAGTCCTAACATTAGTTTTTGTGCATATAACTTCTAACACATTAAAAACTGTCTTACAGCATTGCAGAAAACATTTTATTTCATAAGACATAAGCAAGTTTCAGTTTGGCAAGATTTGCACTGAATACTGAATGAAACAGCTTTCTCTAATAGAGAGAAAAGCTTTTGAGCAGATTTGGGCTTGATTTCACTTCATTTGAACAGAAACACTATTTCAGCATTACTGGACTCAGAAAGCTGTAAACTGACAATCTTGATCATTGAAGTCCTAACATAAGTTTTTGTGCATATAACTTCTAACACATTAAAAACTGTCTTACAGCATTGCAGAAAACATTGTACTTCATAAGACATAAGCTTGTTTCAGTTTGGCAAGATTTGCACTGAATACTGAATGAAACAGCTTTATCTAATAGAGAGAAAAGCTTTTGAGCAGATTTGGGCTTGATTTCACTTCATTTCAACAGAAACACTATTTCAGCATTACTGGACTCAGAAAGCTGTAAACTGACAATCTTGATCATTGAAGTCCTAACATAAGTTTTTGTGCATATAACTTCTAACACATTAAAAACTGTCTTACAGCATTGCAGAAAACATTGTACTTCATAAGGCATAAGCTTGTTTCAGTTTGGCAAGATTTGCACTGAATACTGAATGAAACAGCTTTCTCTAATAGAGAGAAAAGCTTTTGAGCAGATTTGGGCTTGATTTCACTTCATTTGAACAGAAACACTATTTCAGCATTACTGGACTCAGAAAGCTGTAAACTGACAATCTTGATCATTGAAGTCCTAACATAAGTTTTTGTGCATATAACTTCTAACACATTAAAAACTGTCTTACAGCATTGCAGAAAACATTGTACTTCATAAGGCATAAGCTTGTTTCAGTTTGGCAAGATTTGCACTGAATACTGAATGAAACAGCTTTATCTAATAGAGAGAAAAGCTTTTGAGCAGATTTGGGCTTGATTTCACTTCATTTGAACAGAAACACTATTTCAGCATTACTGGACTCAGAAAGCTGTAAACTGACAATCTTGATCATTGAAGTCCTAACATAAGTTTTTGTGCATATAACTTCTAACACATTAAAAACTGTCTTACAGCATTGCAGAAAACATTGTACTTCATAAGACATAAGCTTGTTTCAGTTTGTCAAGCTTTGCACTGAATACTGAATGAAACAGCTTTATCTAATAGAGAGAAAAGCTTTTGAGCAGATTTGGGCTTGATTTCACTTCATTTCAACAGAAACACTATTTCAGCATTACTGTACTCAGAAAGCTGTAAACTGACAATCTTGATCATTGAAGTCCTAACATAAGTTTTTGTGCATATAACTTCTAACACATTAAAAACTGTCTTACAGCATTGCAGAAAACATTGTACTTCATAAGGCATAAGCTTGTTTCAGTTTGGCAAGATTTGCACTGAATATTGAATGAAACAGCTTTATCTAATAGAGAGAAAAGCTTTTGAGCAGATTTGGGCTTGATTTCACTTCATTTGAACAGAAACACTATTTCAACATTACTGCACTCAGAAAGCTGTAAACTGACAATCTTGATCATTGCAGTCCTAACATTAGTTTTTGTGCATATAACTTCTAACACATTAAAAACTGTCTTACAGCATTGCAGAAAACATTTTATTTCATAAGACATGAGCAAGTTTCAGTTTGGCAAGATTTGCACTGAATACTGAATGAAACAGCTTTCTCTAATAGAGAGAAAAGCTTTTGAGCAGATTTGGGCTTGATTTCACTTCATTTCAACAGAAACACTATTTCAGCATTACTGGACTCAGAAAGCTGTAAACTGACAATCTTGATCATTGAAGTCCTAACATAAGTTTTTGTGCATATAACTTCTAACACATTAAAAACTGTCTTACAGCATTGCAGAAAACATTGTTCTTCATAAGGCATAAGCTTGTTTCAGTTTGGCAAGATTTGCACTGAATATTGAATGAAACAGCTTTCTCTAATAGAGAGAAAAGCTTTTGAGCAGATTTGGGCTTGATTTCACTTCATTTGAACAGAAACACTATTTCAACATTACTGGACTCAGAAAGCTGTAAACTGACAATCTTGATCATTGCAGTCCTAACATTAGTTTTTGTGCATATAACTTCTAACACATTAAAAACTGTCTTACAGCATTGCAGAAAACATTGTACTTCATAAGGCATAAGCTTGTTTCAGTTTGGCAAGATTTGCACTGAATACTGAATGAAACAGCTTTATCTAATAGAGAGAAAAGCTTTTGAGCAGATTTGGGCTTGATTTCACTTCATTTCAACAGAAACACTATTTCAGCATTACTGGACTCAGAAAGCTGTAAACTGACAATCTTGATCATTGAAGTCCTAACATAAGTTTTTGTGCATATAACTTCTAACACATTAAAAACTGTCTTACAGCATTGCAGAAAACATTGTACTTCATAAGACATAAGCTTGTTTCAGTTTGGCAAGATTTGCACTGAATACTGAATGAAACAGCTTTATCTAATAGAGAGAAAAGCTTTTGAGCAGATTTGGGCTTGATTTCACTTCATTTGAACAGAAACACTATTTCAGCATTACTGGACTCAGAAAGCTGTAAACTGACAATCTTGATCATTGAAGTCCTAACATTAGTTTTTGTGCATATAACTTCTAACACATTAAAAACTGTCTTACAGCATTGCAGAAAACATTGTACTTCATAAGACATAAGCTTGTTTCAGTTTGGCAAGATTTGCACTGAATACTGAATGAAACAGCTTTATCTAATAGAGAGAAAAGCTTTTGAGCAGATTTGGGCTTGATTTCACTTCATTTCAACAGAAACACTATTTCAGCATTACTGGACTCAGAAAGCTGTAAACTGACAATCTTGATCATTGAAGTCCTAACATAAGTTTTTGTGCATATAACTTCTAACACATTAAAAACTGTCTTACAGCATTGCAGAAAACATTGTACTTCATAAGGCATAAGCTTGTTTCAGTTTGGCAAGATTTGCACTGAATATTGAATGAAACAGCTTTATCTAATAGAGAGAAAAGCTTTTGAGCAGATTTGGGCTTGATTTCACTTCATTTGAACAGAAACACTATTTCAACATTACTGGACTCAGAAAGCTGTAAACTGACAATCTTGATCATTGCAGTCCTAACATTAGTTTTTGTGCATATAACTTCTAACACATTAAAAACTGTCTTACAGCATTGCAGAAAACATTTTATTTCATAAGACATAAGCAAGTTTCAGTTTGGCAAGATTTGCACTGAATACTGAATGAAACAGCTTTCTCTAATAGAGAGAAAAGCTTTTGAGCAGATTTGGGCTTGATTTCACTTCATTTGAACAGAACACTATTTCAGCATTACTGGACTCAGAAAGCTGTAAACTGACAATCTTGATCATTGAAGTCCTAACATAAGTTTTTGTGCATATAACTTCTAACACATTAAAAACTGTCTTACAGCATTGCAGAAAACATTGTACTTCATAAGGCATAAGCTTGTTTCAGTTTGGCAAGATTTGCACTGAATACTGAATGAAACAGCTTTATCTAATAGAGAGAAAAGCCTTTGAGCAGATTTGGGCTTGATTTCACTTCATTTCAACAGAAACACTATTTCAGCATTACTGGACTCAGAAAGCTGTAAACTGACAATCTTGATCATTGAAGTCCTAACATAAGTTTTTGTGCATATAACTTCTAACACATTAAAAACTGTCTTACAGCATTGCAGAAAACATTGTACTTCATAAGACATAAGCTTGTTTCAGTTTGGCAAGATTTGCACTGAATACTGAATGAAACAGCTTTATCTAATAGAGAGAAAAGCTTTTGAGCAGATTTGGGCTTGATTTCACTTCATTTCAACAGAAACACTATTTCAACATTACTGGACTCAGAAAGCTGTAAACTGACAATCTTGATCATTGAAGTCCTAACATTAGTTTTTGTGCATATAACTTCTAACACATTAAAAACTGTCTTACAGCATTGCAGAAAACATTTTATTTCATAAGACATAAGCAAGTTTCAGTTTGGCAAGATTTGCACTGAATACTGAATGAAACCGCTTTCTCTAATAGAGAGAAAAGCTTTTGAGCAGATTTGGGCTTGATTTCACTTCATTTGAACAGAAACACTATTTCAGCATTACTGGACTCAGAAAGCTGTAAACTGACAATCTTGATCATTGAAGTCCTAACATAAGTTTTTGTGCATATAACTTCTAACACATTAAAAACTGTCTTACAGCATTGCAGAAAACATTGTACTTCATAAGGCATAAGCTTGTTTCAGTTTGGCAAGATTTGCACTGAATACTGAATGAAACAGCTTTATCTAATAGAGAGAAAAGCTTTTGAGCAGATTTGGGCTTGATTTCACTTCATTTCAACAGAAACACTATTTCAGCATTACTGGACTCAGAAAGCTGTAAACTGACAATCTTGATCATTGAAGTCCTAACATAAGTTTTTGTGCATATAACTTCTAACACATTAAAAACTGTCTTACAGCATTGCAGAAAACATTGTACTTCATAAGGCATATGCTTGTTTCAGTTTGGCAATATTTGCACTGAATACTGAATGAAACAGCTTTCTCTAATAGAGAGAAAAGCTTTTGAGCAGATTTGGGCTTGATTTCACTTCATTTGAACAGAAACACTATTTCAACATTACTGGACTCAGAAAGCTGTAAACTGACAATCTTGATCATTGCAGTCCTAACATTAGTTTTTGTGCATATAACTTCTAACACATTAAAAACTGTCTTACAGCATATCAGAAAACATTTTATTTCATAAGACATAAGCAAGTTTCAGTTTGGCAAGATTTGCACTGAAAACTGAATGAAACAGCTTTCTCTAATAGAGAGAAAAGCTTTTGAGCAGATTTGGGCTTGATTTCACTTCATTTGAACAGAAACACTATTTCAGCATTACTGGACTCAGAAAGCTGTAAACTGACAATCTTGATCATTGAAGTCCTAACATAAGTTTTTGTGCATATAACTTCTAACACATTAAAAACTGTCTTACAGCATTGCAGAAAACATTGTACTTCATAAGGCATAAGCTTGTTTCAGTTTGGCAAGATTTGCACTGAATACTGAATGAAACAGCTTTCTCTAATAGAGAGACAAGCTTTTGAGCAGATTTGGGCTTGATTTCACTTCATTTGAACAGAAACACTATTTCAGCATTACTGGACTCAGAAAGCTGTAAACTGACAATCTTGATCATTGAAGTCCTAACATAAGTTTTTGTGCATATAACTTCTAACACATTAAAAACTGTCTTACAGCATTGCAGAAAACATTGTACTTCATAAGGCATAAGCTTGTTTCAGTTTGGCAAGATTTGCACTGAATACTGAATGAAACAGCTTTCTCTAATAGAGAGAAAAGCTTTTGAGCAGATTTGGGCTTGATTTCACTTCATTTGAACAGAAACACTATTTCAGCATTACTGGACTCAGAAAGCTGTAAACTGACAATCTTGATCATTGAAGTCCTAACATAAGTTTTTGTGCATATAACTTCTAACACATTAAAAACTGTCTTACAGCAGTGCAGAAAACATTGTACTTCATAAGGCATAAGCTTTTTTCAGTTTGGCAAGATTTGCACTGAATACTGAATGAAACAGCTTTATCTAATAGAGAGAAAAGCTTTTGAGCAGATTTGGGCTTGATTTCACTTCATTTGAACAGAAACACTATTTCAGCATTACTGGACTCAGAAAGCTGTAAACTGACAATCTTGATCATTGAAGTCCTAACATAAGTTTTTGTGCATATAACTTCTAACACATTAAAAACTGTCTTACAGCATTGCAGAAAACATTGTACTTCATAAGACATAAGCTTGTTTCAGTTTGGCAAGATTTGCACTGAATACTGAATGAAACAGCTTTATCTAATAGAGAGAAAAGCTTTTGAGCAGATTTGGGCTTGATTTCACTTCATTTGAACAGAAACACTATTTCAGCATTACTGGACTCAGAAAGCTGTAAACTGACAATCTTGATCATTGCAGTCCTAACATTAGTTTTTGTGTATATAACTTCTAACACATTAAAAACTGTCTTACAGCATTGCAGAAAACATTTTATTTCATAAGACATAAGCAAGTTTCAGTTTGGCAAGATTTGCACTGAATACTGAATGAAACAGCTTTCTCTAATAGAGAGAAAAGCTTTTGAGCAGATTTGGGCTTGATTTCACTTCATTTGAACAGAAACACTATTTCAGCATTACTGGACTCAGAAAGCTGTAAACTGACAATCTTGATCATTGAAGTCCTAACATAAGTTTTTGTGCATATAACTTCTAACACATTAAAAACTGTCTTACAGCATTGCAGAAAACATTGTACTTCATAAGACATAAGCTTGTTTCAGTTTGGCAAGATTTGCACTGAATACTGAATGAAACAGCTTTATCTAATAGAGAGAAAAGCTTTTGAGCAGATTTGGGCTTGATTTCACTTCATTTCAACAGAAACACTATTTCAGCATTACTGGACTCAGAAAGCTGTAAACTGACAATCTTGATCATTGAAGTCCTAACATTAGTTTTTGTGCATATAACTTCTAACACATTAAAAACTGTCTTACAGCATTGCAGAAAACATTGTACTTCATAAGACATAAGCTTGTTTCAGTTTGGCAAGATTTGCACTGAATACTGAATGAAACAGCTTTATCTAATAGAGAGAAAAGCTTTTGAGCAGATTTGGGCTTGATTTCACTTCATTTCAACAGAAACACTATTTCAGCATTACTGGACTCAGAAAGCTGTAAACTGACAATCTTGATCATTGAAGTCCTAACATAAGTTTTTGTGCATATAACTTCTAACACATTAAAAACTGTCTTACAGCATTGCAGAAAACATTGTACTTCATAAGGCATAAGCTTGTTTCAGTTTGGCAAGATTTGCACTGAATATTGAATGAAACAGCTTTATCTAATAGAGAGAAAAGCTTTTGAGCAGATTTGGGCTTGATTTCACTTCATTTGAACAGAAACACTATTTCAACATTACTGGACTCAGAAAGCTGTAAACTGACAATCTTGATCATTGCAGTCCTAACATTAGTTTTTGTGCATATAACTTCTAACACATTAAAAACTGTCTTACAGCATTGCAGAAAACATTTTATTTCATAAGACATAAGCAAGTTTCAGTTTGGCAAGATTTGCACTGAATACTGAATGAAACAGCTTTCTCTAATAGAGAGAAAAGCTTTTGAGCAGATTTGGGCTTGATTTCACTTCATTTGAACAGAACACTATTTCAGCATTACTGGACTCAGAAAGCTGTAAACTGACAATCTTGATCATTGAAGTCCTAACATAAGTTTTTGTGCATATAACTTCTAACACATTAAAAACTGTCTTACAGCATTGCAGAAAACATTGTACTTCATAAGGCATAAGCTTGTTTCAGTTTGGCAAGATTTGCACTGAATACTGAATGAAACAGCTTTATCTAATAGAGAGAAAAGCCTTTGAGCAGATTTGGGCTTGATTTCACTTCATTTCAACAGAAACACTATTTCAGCATTACTGGACTCAGAAAGCTGTAAACTGACAATCTTGATCATTGAAGTCCTAACATAAGTTTTTGTGCATATAACTTCTAACACATTAAAAACTGTCTTACAGCATTGCAGAAAACATTGTACTTCATAAGACATAAGCTTGTTTCAGTTTGGCAAGATTTGCACTGAATACTGAATGAAACAGCTTTATCTAATAGAGAGAAAAGCTTTTGAGCAGATTTGGGCTTGATTTCACTTCATTTCAACAGAAACACTATTTCAACATTACTGGACTCAGAAAGCTGTAAACTGACAATCTTGATCATTGAAGTCCTAACATTAGTTTTTGTGCATATAACTTCTAACACATTAAAAACTGTCTTACAGCATTGCAGAAAACATTTTATTTCATAAGACATAAGCAAGTTTCAGTTTGGCAAGATTTGCACTGAATACTGAATGAAACCGCTTTCTCTAATAGAGAGAAAAGCTTTTGAGCAGATTTGGGCTTGATTTCACTTCATTTGAACAGAAACACTATTTCAGCATTACTGGACTCAGAAAGCTGTAAACTGACAATCTTGATCATTGAAGTCCTAACATAAGTTTTTGTGCATATAACTTCTAACACATTAAAAACTGTCTTACAGCATTGCAGAAAACATTGTACTTCATAAGGCATAAGCTTGTTTCAGTTTGGCAAGATTTGCACTGAATACTGAATGAAACAGCTTTATCTAATAGAGAGAAAAGCTTTTGAGCAGATTTGGGCTTGATTTCACTTCATTTCAACAGAAACACTATTTCAGCATTACTGGACTCAGAAAGCTGTAAACTGACAATCTTGATCATTGAAGTCCTAACATAAGTTTTTGTGCATATAACTTCTAACACATTAAAAACTGTCTTACAGCATTGCAGAAAACATTGTACTTCATAAGGCATATGCTTGTTTCAGTTTGGCAATATTTGCACTGAATACTGAATGAAACAGCTTTCTCTAATAGAGAGAAAAGCTTTTGAGCAGATTTGGGCTTGATTTCACTTCATTTGAACAGAAACACTATTTCAACATTACTGGACTCAGAAAGCTGTAAACTGACAATCTTGATCATTGCAGTCCTAACATTAGTTTTTGTGCATATAACTTCTAACACATTAAAAACTGTCTTACAGCATATCAGAAAACATTTTATTTCATAAGACATAAGCAAGTTTCAGTTTGGCAAGATTTGCACTGAAAACTGAATGAAACAGCTTTCTCTAATAGAGAGAAAAGCTTTTGAGCAGATTTGGGCTTGATTTCACTTCATTTGAACAGAAACACTATTTCAGCATTACTGGACTCAGAAAGCTGTAAACTGACAATCTTGATCATTGAAGTCCTAACATAAGTTTTTGTGCATATAACTTCTAACACATTAAAAACTGTCTTACAGCATTGCAGAAAACATTGTACTTCATAAGGCATAAGCTTGTTTCAGTTTGGCAAGATTTGCACTGAATACTGAATGAAACAGCTTTCTCTAATAGAGAGACAAGCTTTTGAGCAGATTTGGGCTTGATTTCACTTCATTTGAACAGAAACACTATTTCAGCATTACTGGACTCAGAAAGCTGTAAACTGACAATCTTGATCATTGAAGTCCTAACATAAGTTTTTGTGCATATAACTTCTAACACATTAAAAACTGTCTTACAGCATTGCAGAAAACATTGTACTTCATAAGGCATAAGCTTGTTTCAGTTTGGCAAGATTTGCACTGAATACTGAATGAAACAGCTTTCTCTAATAGAGAGAAAAGCTTTTGAGCAGATTTGGGCTTGATTTCACTTCATTTGAACAGAAACACTATTTCAGCATTACTGGACTCAGAAAGCTGTAAACTGACAATCTTGATCATTGAAGTCCTAACATAAGTTTTTGTGCATATAACTTCTAACACATTAAAAACTGTCTTACAGCAGTGCAGAAAACATTGTACTTCATAAGGCATAAGCTTTTTTCAGTTTGGCAAGATTTGCACTGAATACTGAATGAAACAGCTTTATCTAATAGAGAGAAAAGCTTTTGAGCAGATTTGGGCTTGATTTCACTTCATTTGAACAGAAACACTATTTCAGCATTACTGGACTCAGAAAGCTGTAAACTGACAATCTTGATCATTGAAGTCCTAACATAAGTTTTTGTGCATATAACTTCTAACACATTAAAAACTGTCTTACAGCATTGCAGAAAACATTGTACTTCATAAGACATAAGCTTGTTTCAGTTTGGCAAGATTTGCACTGAATACTGAATGAAACAGCTTTATCTAATAGAGAGAAAAGCTTTTGAGCAGATTTGGGCTTGATTTCACTTCATTTGAACAGAAACACTATTTCAGCATTACTGGACTCAGAAAGCTGTAAACTGACAATCTTGATCATTGCAGTCCTAACATTAGTTTTTGTGTATATAACTTCTAACACATTAAAAACTGTCTTACAGCATTGCAGAAAACATTTTATTTCATAAGACATAAGCAAGTTTCAGTTTGGCAAGATTTGCACTGAATACTGAATGAAACAGCTTTCTCTAATAGAGAGAAAAGCTTTTGAGCAGATTTGGGCTTGATTTCACTTCATTTGAACAGAAACACTATTTCAGCATTACTGGACTCAGAAAGCTGTAAACTGACAATCTTGATCATTGAAGTCCTAACATAAGTTTTTGTGCATATAACTTCTAACACATTAAAAACTGTCTTACAGCATTGCAGAAAACATTGTACTTCATAAGACATAAGCTTGTTTCAGTTTGGCAAGATTTGCACTGAATACTGAATGAAACAGCTTTATCTAATAGAGAGAAAAGCTTTTGAGCAGATTTGGGCTTGATTTCACTTCATTTCAACAGAAACACTATTTCAGCATTACTGGACTCAGAAAGCTGTAAACTGACAATCTTGATCATTGAAGTCCTAACATAAGTTTTTGTGCATATAACTTCTAACACATTAAAAACTGTCTTACAGCATTGCAGAAAACATTGTACTTCATAAGGCATAAGCTTGTTTCAGTTTGGCAAGATTTGCACTGAATATTGAATGAAACAGCTTTCTCTAATAGAGAGAAAAGCTTTTGAGCAGATTTGGGCTTGATTTCACTTCATTTCAACAGAAACACTATTTCAACATTACTGGACTCAGAAAGCTGTAAACTGACAATCTTGATCATTGCAGTCCTAACATTAGTTTTTGTGCATATAACTTCTAACACATTAAAAACTGTCTTACAGCATTGCAGAAAACATTTTATTTCATAAGACATGAGCAAGTTTCAGTTTGGCAAGATTTGCACTGAATACTGAATGAAACAGCTTTCTCTAATAGAGAGAAAAGCTTTTGAGCAGATTTGGGCTTGATTTCACTTCATTTCAACAGAAACACTATTTCAGCATTACTGGACTCAGAAAGCTGTAAACTGACAATCTTGATCATTGAAGTCCTAACATAAGTTTTTGTGCATATAACTTCTAACACATTAAAAACTGTCTTACAGCATTGCAGAAAACATTGTACTTCATAAGGCATAAGCTTGTTTCAGTTTGGCAAGATTTGCACTGAATATTGAATGAAACAGCTTTCTCTAATAGAGAGAAAAGCTTTTGAGCAGATTTGGGCTTGATTTCACTTCATTTGAACACAAACACTATTTCAACATTACTGGACTCAGAAAGCTGTAAACTGACAATCTTGATCATTGCAGTCCTAACATTAGTTTTTGTGTATATAACTTCTAACACATTAAAAACTGTCTTACAGCATTGCAGAAAACATTTTATTTCATTAGACATAAGCATGTTTCAGTTTGGCAAGATTTGCACTGAATACTGAATGAAACAGCTTTCTCTAATAGAGAGAAAAGCTTTTGAGCAGATTTGGGCTTGATTTCACTTCATTTCAACAGAAACACTATTTCAGCATTACTGGACTCAGAAAGCTGTAAACTGACAATCTTGATCATTGCAGTCCTAACATTAGTTTTTGTGCATATAACTTCTAACACATTAAAAACTGTCTTACAGCATTGCAGAAAACATTTTATTTCATAAGACATAAGCAAGTTTCAGTTTGGCAAGATTTGCACTGAATACTGAATGAAACAGCTTTCTCTAATAGAGAGAAAAGCTTTTGAGCAGATTTGGGCTTGATTTCACTTCATTTCAACAGAAACACTATTTCAGCATTACTGGACTCAGAAAGCTGTAAACTGACAATCTTGATCATTGAAGTCCTAACATAAGTTTTTGTGCATATAACTTCTAACACATTAAAAACTGTCTTACAGCATTGCAGAAAACATTGTACTTCATAAGGCATAAGCTTGTTTCAGTTTGGCAAGATTTGCACTGAATATTGAATGAAACAGCTTTATCTAATAGAGAGAAAAGCTTTTGAGCAGATTTGGGCTTGATTTCACTTCATTTGAACAGAAACACTATTTCAACATTACTGGACTCAGAAAGCTGTAAACTGACAATCTTGATCATTGCAGTCCTAACATTAGTTTTTGTGCATATAACTTCTAATACATTAAAAACTGTCTTACAGCATTGCAGAAAACATTTTATTTCATAAGACATGAGCAAGTTTCAGTTTGGCAAGATATGCACTGAATACTGAATGAAACAGCTTTCTCTAATAGAGAGAAAAGCTTTTGAGCAGATTTGGGCTTGATTTCACTTCATTTCAACAGAAACACTATTTCAGCATTACTGGACTCAGAAAGCTGTAAACTGACAATCTTGATCATTGAAGTCCTAACATAAGATTTTGTGCATATAACTTCTAACACATTAAAAACTGTCTTACAGCATTGCAGAAAACATTGTACTTCATAAGGCATAAGCTTGTTTCAGTTTGGCAAGATTTGCACTGAATACTGAATGAAACAGCTTTCTCTAATAGAGAGAAAAGCTTTTGAGCAGATTTGGGCTTGATTTCACTTCATTTCAACAGAAACACTATTTCAGCATTACTGGACTCAGAAAGCTGTAAACTGACAATCTTGATCATTGAAGTCCTAACATAAGTTTTTGTGCATATAACTTCTAACACATTAAAAACTGTCTTACAGCATTGCAGAAAACATTGTACTTCATAAGGCATAAGCTTGTTTCAGTTTGGCAAGCTTTGCACTGAATATTGAATGAAACAGCTTTATCTAATAGAGAGAAAAGCTTTTGAGCAGATTTGGGCTTGATTTCACTTCATTTGAACAGAAACACTATTTCAACATTACTGGACTCAGAAAGCTGTAAACTGACAATCTTGATCATTGCAGTCCTAACATTAGTTTTTGTGCATATAACTTCTAATACATTAAAAACTGTCTTACAGCATTGCAGAAAACATTTTATTTCATAAGACATGAGCAAGTTTCAGTTTGGCAAGATTTGCACTGAATACTGAATGAAACAGCTTTCTCTAATAGAGAGAAAAGCTTTTGAGCAGATTTGGGCTTGATTTCACTTCATTTCAACAGAAACACTATTTCAGCATTACTGGACTCAGAAAGCTGTAAACTGACAATCTTGATCATTGAAGTCCTAACATAAGATTTTGTGCATATAACTTCTAACACATTAAAAACTGTCTTACAGCATTGCAGAAAACATTGTACTTCATAAGGCATAAGCTTGTTTCAGTTTGGCAAGATTTGCACTGAATATTGAATGAAACAGCTTTCTCTAATAGAGAGAAAAGCTTTTGAGCAGATTTGGGCTTGATTTCACTTCATTTGAACAGAAACACTATTTCAACATTACTGGACTCAGAAAGCTGTAAACTGACAATCTTGATCATTGCAGTCCTAACATTAGTTTTTGTGTATATAACTTCTAACACATTAAAAACTGTCTTACAGCATTGCAGAAAACATTTTATTTCATTAGACATAAGCATGTTTCAGTTTGGCAAGATTTGCACTGAATACTGAATGAAACAGCTTTATCTAATAGAGAGAAAAGCTTTTGAGCAGATTTGGGCTTGATTTCACTTCATTTCAACAGAAACACTATTTCAGCATTACTGGACTCAGAAAGCTGTAAACTGACAATCTTGATCATTGCAGTCCTAACATTAGTTTTTGTGCATATAACTTCTAACACATTAAAAACTGTCTTACAGCATTGCAGAAAACATTTTATTTCATAAGACATAAGCAAGTTTCAGTTTGGCAAGATTTGCACTGAATACTGAATGAAACAGCTTTCTCTAATAGAGAGAAAAGCTTTTGAGCAGATTTGGGCTTGATTTCACTTCATTTCAACAGAAACACTATTTCAGCATTACTGGACTCAGAAAGCTGTAAACTGACAATCTTGATCATTGAAGTCCTAACATAAGTTTTTGTGCATATAACTTCTAACACATTAAAAACTGTCTTACAGCATTGCAGAAAACATTGTACTTCATAAGGCATAAGCTTGTTTCAGTTTGGCAAGATTTGCACTGAATACTGAATGAAACAGCTTTCTCTAATAGAGAGAAAAGCTTTTGAGCAGATTTGGGCTTGATTTCACTTCATTTGAACAGAAACACTATTTCAGCATTACTGGACTCAGAAAGCTGTAAACTGACAATCTTGATCATTGAAGTCCTAACATAAGTTTTTGTGCATATAACTTCTAACACATTAAAAACTGTCTTACAGCATTGCAGAAAACATTGTACTTCATAAGGCATAAGCTTGTTTCAGTTTGGCAAGATTTGCACTGAATACTGAATGAAACAGCTTTATCTAATAGAGAGAAAAGCTTTTGAGCAGATTTGGGCTTGATTTCACTTCATTTCAACAGAAACACTATTTCAGCATTACTGGACTCAGAAAGCTGTAAACTGACAATCTTGATCATTGAAGTCCTAACATAAGTTTTTGTGCATATAACTTCTAACACATTAAAAACTGTCTTACAGCATTGCAGAAAACATTGTACTTCATAAGGCATAAGCTTGTTTCAGTTTGGCAAGATTTGCACTGAATACTGAATGAAACAGCTTTATCTAATAGAGAGAAAAGCTTTTGAGCAGATTTGGGCTTGATTTCACTTCATTTGAACAGAAACACTATTTCAACATTACTGGACTCAGAAAGCTGTAAACTGACAATCTTGATCATTGCAGTCCTAACATTAGTTTTTGTGTATATAACTTCTAACACATTAAAAACTGTCTTACGGCATTGCAGAAAACATTTTATTTCTTAAGACATAAGCATGTTTCAGTTTGGTAAGATTTGCACTGAATACTGAATGAAACAGCTTTCTCTAATAGAGAGAAAAGCTTTTGAGCAGATTTGGGCTTGATCTCACTTCATTTGAACAGAAACACTATTTCAGCATTACTGGACTCAGAAAGCTGTAAACTGACAATCTTGATCATTGAAGTCCTAACATTAGTTTTTGTGTATATAACTTCTAACACATTAAAAACTGTCTTACAGCATTGCAGAAAACATTGTATTTCATAAGACATAAGCTTGTTTCAGTTTGGCAAGATTTGCACTGAATACTGAATGAAACAGCTTTATCTAATAGAGAGAAAAGCTTTTGAGCAGATTTGGGCTTGATTTCACATCATTTGAACAGAAGCACTATTTCAACATTACTGGACTCAGAAAGGTGTAAACTGACAATCTTGATCATTGAAGTCCTAACATTAGTTTTTGTGCATATAACTTCTAACACATTAAAAACTGTCTTACAGCATTGCAGAAAACATTTTATTTCATAAGACATAAGCATGTTTCAGTTTGGCAAGATTTGCACTGAATATTGAATGAAACAGCTTTCTCTAATAGAGAGACAAGCTTTTGAGCAGATTTGGGCTAGATTTCACTTCATTTGAACAGAAGCACTATTTCAGCATTACTGGACTCAGAAAGCTGTAAACTGACAATCTTGATCATTGAAGTCCTAACATAAGTTTTTGTGCATATAACTTCTAACACATTAAAAACTGTCTTACAGCATTGCAGAAAACATTTTATTAAATAAGACATAAGCTTGTTTCAGTTTGGCAAGATTTGCACTGAATACTGAATGAAACAGCTTTATCTAATAGAGAGAAAAGCTTTTGAGCAGATTTGGGCTTGATTTCACTTCATTTCAACAGAAACACTATTTCAGCATTACTGGACTCAGAAAGCTGTAAACTGACAATCTTGATCATTGAAGTCCTAACATAAGTTTTTGTGCATATAACTTCTAACACATTAAAAACTGTCTTACAGCATTGCAGAAAACATTGTATTTCATATGGCATAAGCATCTATCAGTTTGGTAAGATTTGCACTGAATACTGAATGAAACCGCATTCTCTATTAGAGAGACAAGCTTTTGAGCAGATTTGGGCTTGATTTCACTTCATTTGAACAGAAGCACTATTTCAACATTACTGGACTCAGAAAGCTGTAAACTGACAATCTTGATCATTGAAGTCCTAACATAAGTTTTTGTGCATATAACTTCTAACACATTAAAAACTGTCTTACAGCATTGCAGAAAACATTGTACTTCATAAGGCATAAGCTTGTTTCAGTTTGGCAAGATTTGCACTGAATACTGAATGAAACAGCTTTATCTAATAGAGAGAAAAGCTTTTGAGCAGATTTGGGCTTGATTTCACTTCATTTGAACAGAAACACTATTTCAACATTACTGGACTCAGAAAGCTGTAAACTGACAATCTTGATCATTGAAGTCCTAACATTATGTTTTGTGTATATAACTTCTAACACATTAAAAACTGTCTTACAGCATTGCAGAAAACATTTTATTTCATAATACATAAGCTTGTTTCAGTTTGGCAAGATTTGCACTGAATATTGAATGAAACAGCTTTCTCTAATAGAGAGAAAAGCTTTTGAGCAGATTTGGGCTTGATTTCACTTCATTTGAACAGAAACACTATTTCAACATTACTGGACTCAGAAAGCTGTAAACTGACAATCTTGATCATTGCAGTCCTAACATTAGTTTTTGTGTATATAACTTCTAACACATTAAAAACTGTCTTACGGCATTGCAGAAAACATTTTATTTCTTAAGACATAAGCATGTTTCAGTTTGGTAAGATTTGCACTGAATACTGAATGAAACAGCTTTCTCTAATAGAGAGAAAAGCTTTTGAGCAGATTTGGGCTTGATCTCACTTCATTTGAACAGAAACACTATTTCAGCATTACTGGACTCAGAAAGCTGTAAACTGACAATCTTGATCATTGAAGTCCTAACATTAGTTTTTGTGTATATAACTTCTAACACATTAAAAACTGTCTTACAGCATTGCAGAAAACATTGTATTTCATAAGACATAAGCTTGTTTCAGTTTGGCAAGATTTGCACTGAATACTGAATGAAACAGCTTTATCTAATAGAGAGAAAAGCTTTTGAGCAGATTTGGGCTTGATTTCACTTCATTTGAACAGAAGCACTATTTCAACATTACTGGACTCAGAAAGGTGTAAACTGACAATCTTGATCATTGAAGTCCTAACATTAGTTTTTGTGCATATAACTTCTAACACATTAAAAACTGTCTTACAGCATTGCAGAAAACATTTTATTTCATAAGACATAAGCATGTTTCAGTTTGGCAAGATTTGCACTGAATATTGAATGAAACAGCTTTCTCTAATAGAGAGACAAGCTTTTGAGCAGATTTGGGCTAGATTTCACTTCATTTGAACAGAAGCACTATTTCAGCATTACTGGACTCAGAAAGCTGTAAACTGACAATCTTGATCATTGAAGTCCTAACATAAGTTTTTGTGCATATATCTTCTAACACATTATAAACTGTCTTACAGCATTGCAGAAAACATTTTATTAAATAAGACATAAGCTTGTTTCAGTTTGGCAAGATTTGCACTGAATACTGAATGAAACAGCTTTATCTAATAGAGAGAAAAGCTTTTGAGCAGATTTGGGCTTGATTTCACTTCATTTCAACAGAAACACTATTTCAGCATTACTGGACTCAGAAAGCTGTAAACTGACAATCTTGATCATTGAAGTCCTAACATAAGTTTTTGTGCATATAACTTCTAACACATTAAAAACTGTCTTACAGCATTGCAGAAAACATTGTATTTCATATGGCATAAGCATCTATCAGTTTGGTAAGATTTGCACTGAATACTGAATGAAACCGCATTCTCTATTAGAGAGACAAGCTTTTGAGCAGATTTGGGCTTGATTTCACTTCATTCGAACAGAAGCACTATTTCAACATTACTGGACTCAGAAAGCTGTAAACTGACAATCTTGATCATTGAAGTCCTAACATAAGTTTTTGTGCATATAACTTCTAACACATTAAAAACTGTCTTACAGCATTGCAGAAAACATTGTACTTCATAAGGCATAAGCTTGTTTCAGTTTGGCAAGATTTGCACTGAATACTGAATGAAACAGCTTTCTCTAATAGAGAGAAAAGCTTTTGAGCAGATTTGGGCTTGATTTCACTTCATTTGAACAGAAACACTATTTCAGCATTACTGGACTCAGAAAGGTGTAAACTGACAATCTTGATCATTGAAGTCCTAACATTAGTTTTTGTGCATATAACTTCTAACAAATTAAAAACTGTCTTACAGCATTGCAGAAAACATTTTATTTCATAAGACATAAGCATGTTTCAGTTTGGCAAGATTTGCACTGAATATTGAATGAAACAGCTTTCTCTAATAGAGAGACAAGCTTTTGAGCAGATTTGGGCTAGATTTCACTTCATTTGAACAGAAGCACTATTTCAGCATTACTGGACTCAGAAAGCTGTAAACTGACAATCTTGATCATTGAAGTCCTAACATAAGTTTTTGTGCATATATCTTCTAACACATTATAAACTGTCTTACAGCATTGCAGAAAACATTTTATTAAATAAGACATAAGCTTGTTTCAGTTTGGCAAGATTTGCACTGAATACTGAATGAAACAGCTTTATCTAATAGAGAGAAAAGCTTTTGAGCAGATTTGGGCTTGATTTCACTTCATTTCAACAGAAACACTATTTCAGCATTACTGGACTCAGAAAGCTGTAAACTGACAATCTTGATCATTGAAGTCCTAACATAAGTTTTTGTGCATATAACTTCTAACACATTAAAAACTGTCTTACAGCATTGCAGAAAACATTGTATTTCATATGGCATAAGCATCTATCAGTTTGGTAAGATTTGCACTGAATACTGAATGAAACCGCATTCTCTATTAGAGAGACAAGCTTTTGAGCAGATTTGGGCTTGATTTCACTTCATTCGAACAGAAGCACTATTTCAACATTACTGGACTCAGAAAGCTGTAAACTGACAATCTTGATCATTGAAGTCCTAACATAAGTTTTTGTGCATATAACTTCTAACACATTAAAAACTGTCTTACAGCATTGCAGAAAACATTGTACTTCATAAGGCATAAGCTTGTTTCAGTTTGGCAAGATTTGCACTGAATACTGAATGAAACAGCTTTCTCTAATAGAGAGAAAAGCTTTTGAGCAGATTTGGGCTTGATTTCACTTCATTTGAACAGAAACACTATTTCAGCATTACTGGACTCAGAAAGCTGTAAACTGACAATCTTGATCATTGAAGTCCTAACATAAGTTTTTGTGCATATAACTTCTAACACATTAAAAACTGTCTTACAGCATTGCAGAAAACATTGTACTTCATGAGGCATAAGCTTGTTTCAGTTTGGCAAGATTTGCACTGAATACTGAATGAAACAGCTTTCTCTAATAGAGAGAAAAGCTTTTGAGCAGATTTGGGCTTGATTTCACTTCATTTGAACAGAAACACTATTTCAGCATTACTGGACTCAGAAAGCTGTAAACTGACAATCTTGATCATTGAAGTCCTAACATAAGTTTTTGTGCATATAACTTCTAACACATTAAAAACTGTCTTACAGCATTGCAGAAAACATTGTACTTCATAAGGCATAAGCTTGTTTCAGTTTGGCAAGATTTGCACTGAATACTGAATGAAACAGCTTTATCTAATAGAGAGAAAAGCTTTTGAGCAGATTTGGGCTTGATTTCACTTCATTTCAACAGAAACACTATTTCAGCATTACTGGACTCAGAAAGCTGTAAACTGACAATCTTGATCATTGAAGTCCTAACATAAGTTTTTGTGCATATAACTTCTAACACATTAAAAACTGTCTTACAGCATTGCAGAAAACATTGTACTTCATAAGACATAAGCTTGTTTCAGTTTGGCAAGATTTGCACTGAATACTGAATGAAACAGCTTTATCTAATAGAGAGAACAGCTTTTGAGCAGATTTGGGCTTGATTTCACTTCATTTGAACAGAAACACTATTTCAGCATTACTGGACTCAGAAAGCTGTAAACTGACAATCTTGATCATTGCAGTCCTAACATTAGTTTTTGTGTATATAACTTCTAACACATTAAAAACTGTCTTACAGCATTGCAGAAAACATTTTATTTCATAAGACATAAGCAAGTTTCAGTTTGGCAAGATTTGCACTGAATACTGAATGAAACAGCTTTCTCTAATAGAGAGAAAAGCTTTTGAGCAGATTTGGGCTTGATTTCACTTCATTTGAACAGAAACACTATTTCAGCATTACTGGACTCAGAAAGCTGTAAACTGACAATCTTGATCATTGAAGTCCTAACATAAGTTTTTGTGCATATAACTTCTAACACATTAAAAACTGTCTTACAGCATTGCAGAAAACATTGTACTTCATAAGGCATAAGCTTGTTTCAGTTTGGCAAGATTTGCACTGAATACTGAATGAAACAGCTTTATCTAATAGAGAGAAAAGCTTTTGAGCAGATTTGGGCTTGATTTCACTTCATTTGAACAGAAACACTATTTCAGCATTACTGGACTCAGAAAGCTGTAAACTGACAATCTTGATCATTGAAGTCCTAACATAAGTTTTTGTGCATATAACTTCTAACACATTAAAAACTGTCTTACAGCATTGCAGAAAACATTGTACTTCATAAGGCATAAGCTTGTTTCAGTTTGGCAAGATTTGCACTGAATATTGAATGAAACAGCTTTCTCTAATAGAGAGAAAAGCTTTTGAGCAGATTTGGGCTTGATTTCACTTCATTTGAACAGAAACACTATTTCAACATTACTGGACTCAGAAAGCTGTAAACTGACAATCTTGATCATTGCAGTCCTAACATTAGTTTTTGTGCATATAACTTCTAACACATTAAAAACTGTCTTACAGCATTGCAGAAAACATTTTATTTCATAAGACATAAGCAAGTTTCAGTTTGGCAAGATTTGCACTGAATACTGAATGAAACAGCTTTCTCTAATAGAGAGAAAAGCTTTTGAGCAGATTTGGGCTTGATTTCACTTCATTTGAACAGAAACACTATTTCAGCATTACTGGACTCAGAAAGCTGTAAACTGACAATCTTGATCATTGAAGTCCTAACATAAGTTTTTGTGCATATAACTTCTAACACATTAAAAACTGTCTTACAGCATTGCAGAAAACATTGTACTTCATAAGGCATAAGCTTGTTTCAGTTTGGCAAGATTTGCACTGAATACTGAATGAAACAGCTTTATCTAATAGAGAGAAAAGCTTTTGAGCAGATTTGGGCTTGATTTCACTTCATTTCAACAGAAACACTATTTCAGCATTACTGGACTCAGAAAGCTGTAAACTGACAATCTTGATCATTGAAGTCCTAACATAAGTTTTTGTGCATATAACTTCTAACACATTAAAAACTGTCTTACAGCATTGCAGAAAACATTGTACTTCATAAGGCATAAGCTTGTTTCAGTTTGGCAAGATTTGCACTGAATACTGAATGAAACAGCTTTATCTAATAGAGAGAAAAGCTTTTGAGCAGATTTGGGCTTGATTTCACTTCATTTCAACAGAAACACTATTTCAGCATTACTGGACTCAGAAAGCTGTAAACTGACAATCTTGATCATTGAAGTCCTAACATAAGTTTTTGTGCATATAACTTCTAACACATTAAAAACTGTCTTACAGCATTGCAGAAAACATTGTACTTCATAAGGCATAAGCTTGTTTCAGTTTGGCAAGATTTGCACTGAATACTGAATGAAACAGCTTTCTCTAATAGAGAGAAAAGCTTTTGAGCAGATTTGGGCTTGATTTCACTTCATTTCAACAGAAACACTATTTCAACATTACTGGACTCAGAAAGCTGTAAACTGACAATCTTGATCATTGCAGTCCTAACATTAGTTTTTGTGCATATAACTTCTAACACATTAAAAACTGTCTTACAGCATTGCAGAAAACATTTTATTTCATAAGACATAAGCAAGTTTCAGTTTGGCAAGATTTGCACTGAATACTGAATGAAACAGCTTTCTCTAATAGAGAGAAAAGCTTTTGAGCAGATTTGGGCTTGATTTCACTTCATTTGAACAGAAACACTATTTCAGCATTACTGGACTCAGAAAGCTGTAAACTGACAATCTTGATCATTGAAGTCCTAACATAAGTTTTTGTGCATATAACTTCTAACACATTAAAAACTGTCTTACAGCATTGCAGAAAACATTGTACTTCATAAGGCATAAGCTTGTTTCAGTTTGGCAAGATTTGCACTGAATACTGAATGAAACAGCTTTATCTAATAGAGAGAAAAGCTTTTGAGCAGATTTGGGCTTGATTTCACTTCATTTCAACAGAAACACTATTTCAGCATTACTGGACTCAGAAAGCTGTAAACTGACAATCTTGATCATTGAAGTCCTAACATAAGTTTTTGTGCATATAACTTCTAACACATTAAAAACTGTCTTACAGCATTGCAGAAAACATTGTACTTCATAAGACATAAGCTTGTTTCAGTTTGGCAAGATTTGCACTGAATACTGAATGAAACAGCTTTATCTAATAGAGAGAAAAGCTTTTGAGCAGATTTGGGCTTGATTTCACTTCATTTCAACAGAAACACTATTTCAGCATTACTGGACTCAGAAAGCTGTAAACTGACAATCTTGATCATTGAAGTCCTAACATAAGTTTTTGTGCATATAACTTCTAACACATTAAAAACTGTCTTACAGCATTGCAGAAAACATTGTATTTCATATGGCATAAACATCTATCAGTTTGGCAAGATTTGCACTGAATACTGAATGAAACCGCATTCTCTATTAGAGAGACAAGCTTTTGAGCAGATTTGGGCTTGATTTCACTTCATTTGAACAGAAGCACTATTTCAACATTACTGGACTCAGAAAGCTGTAAACTGACAATCTTGATCATTGAAGTCCTAACATTATGTTTTGTGTATATAACTTCTAACACATTAAAAACTGTCTTACAGCATTGCAGAAAACATTTTATTTCATAAGACATGAGCAAGTTTCAGTTTGGCAAGATTTGCACTGAATACTGAATGAAACCGCATTCTCTATTAGAGAGACAAGCTTTTGAGCAGATTTGGGCTTGATTTCACTTCATTTGAACAGAAGCACTATTTCAACATTACTGGACTCAGAAAGCTGTAAACTGACAATCTTGATCATTGAAGTCCTAACATTATGTTTTGTGTATATAACTTCTAACACATTAAAAACTGTCCTACAGCATTGCAGAAAACATTGTACTTCATAAGACATAAGCTTGTTTCAGTTTGGCAAGATTTGCACTGAATACTGAATGAAACCGCATTCTCTATTAGAGAGAAAAGCTTTTGAGCAGATTTGGGCTTGATTTCACTTCATTTGAACAGAAACACTATTTCAACATTACTGGACTCAGAAAGCTGTAAACTGACAATCTTGATCATTGCAGTCCTAACATTAGTTTTTGTGCATATAACTTCTAACACATTAAAAACTGTCTTACAGCATTGCAGAAAACATTTTATTTCATAAGACATAAGCAAGTTTCAGTTTGGCAAGATTTGCACTGAATACTGAATGAAACAGCTTTCTCTAATAGAGAGAAAAGCTTTTGAGCAGATTTGGGCTTGATTTCACTTCATTTGAACAGAAACACTATTTCAGCATTACTGGACTCAGAAAGCTGTAAACTGACAATCTTGATCATTGAAGTCCTAACATAAGTTTTTGTGCATATAACTTCTAACACATTAAAAACTGTCTTACAGCATTGCAGAAAACATTGTACTTCATAAGGCATAAGCTTGTTTCAGTTTGGCAAGATTTGCACTGAATACTGAATGAAACAGCTTTATCTAATAGAGAGAAAAGCTTTTGAGCAGATTTGGGCTTGATTTCACTTCATTTCAACAGAAACACTATTTCAGCATTACTGGACTCAGAAAGCTGTAAACTGACAATCTTGATCATTGAAGTCCTAACATAAGTTTTTGTGCATATAACTTCTAACACATTAAAAACTGTCTTACAGCATTGCAGAAAACATTGTACTTCATAAGGCATAAGCTTGTTTCAGTTTGGCAAGATTTGCACTGAATACTGAATGAAACAGCTTTCTCTAATAGAGAGAAAAGCTTTTGAGCAGATTTGGGCTTGATTTCACTTCATTTCAACAGAAACACTATTTCAACATTACTGGACTCAGAAAGCTGTAAACTGACAATCTTGATCATTGCAGTCCTAACATTAGTTTTTGTGCATATAACTTCTAACACATTAAAAACTGTCTTACAGCATTGCAGAAAACATTTTATTTCATAAGACATAAGCAAGTTTCAGTTTGGCAAGATTTGCACTGAATACTGAATGAAACAGCTTTCTCTAATAGAGAGAAAAGCTTTTGAGCAGATTTGGGCTTGATTTCACTTCATTTGAACAGAAACACTATTTCAGCATTACTGGACTCAGAAAGCTGTAAACTGACAATCTTGATCATTGAAGTCCTAACATAAGTTTTTGTGCATATAACTTCTAACACATTAAAAACTGTCTTACAGCATTGCAGAAAACATTGTACTTCATAAGGCATAAGCTTGTTTCAGTTTGGCAAGATTTGCACTGAATACTGAATGAAACAGCTTTATCTAATAGAGAGAAAAGCTTTTGAGCAGATTTGGGCTTGATTTCACTTCATTTCAACAGAAACACTATTTCAGCATTACTGGACTCAGAAAGCTGTAAACTGACAATCTTGATCATTGAAGTCCTAACATAAGTTTTTGTGCATATAACTTCTAACACATTAAAAACTGTCTTACAGCATTGCAGAAAACATTGTACTTCATAAGACATAAGCTTGTTTCAGTTTGGCAAGATTTGCACTGAATACTGAATGAAACAGCTTTATCTAATAGAGAGAAAAGCTTTTGAGCAGAATTTGGGCTTGATTTCACTTCATTTCAACAGAAACACTATTTCAGCATTACTGGACTCAGAAAGCTGTAAACTGACAATCTTGATCATTGAAGTCCTAACATAAGTTTTTGTGCATATAACTTCTAACACATTAAAAACTGTCTTACAGCATTGCAGAAAACATTGTACTTCATAAGACATAAGCTTGTTTCAGTTTGGCAAGATTTGCACTGAATACTGAATGAAACAGCTTTATCTAATAGAGAGAAAAGCTTTTGAGCAGATTTGGGCTTGATTTCACTTCATTTCAACAGAAACACTATTTCAGCATTACTGGACTCAGAAAGCTGTAAACTGACAATCTTGATCATTGAAGTCCTAACATAAGTTTTTGTGCATATAACTTCTAACACATTAAAAACTGTCTTACAGCATTGCAGAAAACATTGTACTTCATAAGGCATAAGCTTGTTTCAGTTTGGCAAGATTTGCACTGAATACTGAATGAAACAGCTTTCTCTAATAGAGAGAAAAGCTTTTGAGCAGATTTGGGCTTGATTTCACTTCATTTCAACAGAAACACTATTTCAACATTACTGGACTCAGAAAGCTGTAAACTGACAATCTTGATCATTGCAGTCCTAACATTAGTTTTTGTGCATATAACTTCTAACACATTAAAAACTGTCTTACAGCATTGCAGAAAACATTTTATTTCATAAGACATAAGCAAGTTTCAGTTTGGCAAGATTTGCACTGAATACTGAATGAAACAGCTTTCTCTAATAGAGAGAAAAGCTTTTGAGCAGATTTGGGCTTGATTTCACTTCATTTGAACAGAAACACTATTTCAGCATTACTGGACTCAGAAAGCTGTAAACTGACAATCTTGATCATTGAAGTCCTAACATAAGTTTTTGTGCATATAACTTCTAACACATTAAAAACTGTCTTACAGCATTGCAGAAAACATTGTACTTCATAAGGCATAAGCTTGTTTCAGTTTGGCAAGATTTGCACTGAATACTGAATGAAACAGCTTTATCTAATAGAGAGAAAAGCTTTTGAGCAGATTTGGGCTTGATTTCACTTCATTTCAACAGAAACACTATTTCAGCATTACTGGACTCAGAAAGCTGTAAACTGACAATCTTGATCATTGAAGTCCTAACATAAGTTTTTGTGCATATAACTTCTAACACATTAAAAACTGTCTTACAGCATTGCAGAAAACATTGTACTTCATAAGACATAAGCTTGTTTCAGTTTGGCAAGATTTGCACTGAATACTGAATGAAACAGCTTTATCTAATAGAGAGAAAAGCTTTTGAGCAGATTTGGGCTTGATTTCACTTCATTTCAACAGAAACACTATTTCAGCATTACTGGACTCAGAAAGCTGTAAACTGACAATCTTGATCATTGAAGTCCTAACATAAGTTTTTGTGCATATAACTTCTAACACATTAAAAACTGTCTTACAGCATTGCAGAAAACATTGTATTTCATATGGCATAAGCATCTATCAGTTTGGCAAGATTTGCACTGAATACTGAATGAAACCGCATTCTCTATTAGATAGACAAGCTTTTGAGCAGATTTGGGCTTGATTTCACTTCATTTGAACAGAAGCACTATTTCAACATTACTGGACTCAGAAAGCTGTAAACTGACAATCTTGATCATTGAAGTCCTAACATTATGTTTTGTGTATATAACTTCTAACACATTAAAAACTGTCTTACAGCATTGCAGAAAACATTTTATTTCATAAGACATGAGCAAGTTTCAGTTTGGCAAGATTTGCACTGAATACTGAATGAAACCGCATTCTCTATTAGAGAGACAAGCTTTTGAGCAGATTTGGGCTTGATTTCACTTCATTTGAACAGAAGCACTATTTCAACATTACTGGACTCAGAAAGCTGTAAACTGACAATCTTGATCATTGAAGTCCTAACATAAGTTTTTGTGCATATAACTTCTAACACATTAAAAACTGTCTTACAGCATTGCAGAAAACATTGTACTTCATAAGGCATAAGCTTGTTTCAGTTTGGCAAGATTTGCACTGAATACTGAATGAAACAGCTTTCTCTAATAGAGAGAAAAGCTTTTGAGCAGATTTGGGCTTGATTTCACTTCATTTGAACAGAAACACTATTTCAGCATTACTGGACTCAGAAAGCTGTACACTGACAATCTTGATCATTGAAGTCCTAACATAAGTTTTTGTGCATATAACTTCTAACACATTAAAAACTGTCTTACCGCATTGCAGAAAACATTGTACTTCATAAGGCATAAGCTTGTTTCAGTTTGGCAAGATTTGCACTGAATACTGAATGAAACAGCTTTATCTAATAGAGAGAAAAGCTTTTGAGCAGATTTGGGCTTGATTTCACTTCATTTGAACAGAAACACTATTTCAGCATTACTGGACTCAGAAAGCTGTAAACTGACAATCTTGATCATTGAAGTCCTAACATAAGTTTTTGTGCATATAACTTCTAACACATTAAAAACTGTCTTACAGCATTGCAGAAAACATTGTACTTCATAAGACATAATCTTGTTTCAGTTTGGCAAGATTTGCACTGAATACTGAATGAAACAGCTTTATCTAATAGAGAGAAAAGCTTTTGAGCAGATTTGGGCTTGATTTCACTTCATTTCAACAGAAACACTATTTCAGCATTACTGGACTCAGAAAGCTGTAAACTGACAATCTTGATCATTGAAGTCCTAACATAAGTTTTTGTGCATATAACTTCTAACACATTCAAAACTGTCTTACAGCATTGCAGAAAACATTTTATTTCATAAGGCATAAGCTTGTTTCAGTTTGGCAAGATTTGCACTGAATACTGAATGAAACAGCTTTCTCTAATAGAGAGAAAAGCTTTTGAGCAGATTTGGGCTTGATTTCACTTCATTTGAACAGAAACACTATTTAAACAGTACTGGACTCAGAAAGCTGTAAACTGACAATCTTGATCATTGCAGTCCTAACATTAGTTTTTGTGTATATAACTTCTAACACATTAAAAACTGTCTTACAACATTGCAGAAAACATTTTATTTCATTAGACATAAGCATGTTTCAGTTTGGCAAGATTTGCACTGAATACTGAATGAAACAGCTTTCTCTAATAGAGAGACAAGCTTTTGAGCAGATTTGGGCTAGATTTCACTTCATTTGAACAGAAGCACTATTTCAGCATTACTGGACTCAGAAAGCTGTAAACTGACAATCTTGATCATTGAAGTCCTAACATAAGTTTTTGTGCATATAACTTCTAACACATTAAAAACTGTCTTACAGCATTGCAGAAAACATTGGACTTCATAAGGCATAAGCTTGTTTCAGTTTGGCAAGATTTGCACTGAATACTGAATGAAACAGCTTTATCTAATAGAGAGAAAAGCTTTTGAGCAGATTTGGGCTTGATTTCACTTCATTTCAACAGAAACACTATTTCAGCATTACTGGACTCAGAAAGCTGTAAACTGACAATCTTGATCATTGAAGTCCTAACATAAGTTTTTGTGCATATAACTTCTAACACATTAAAAACTGTCTTACAGCATTGCAGAAAACATTGTACTTCATAAGACATAAGCTTGTTTCAGTTTGGCAAGATTTGCACTGAATACTGAATGAAACAGCTTTATCTAATAGAGAGAAAAGCTTTTGAGCAGATTTGGGCTTGATTTCACTTCATTTCAACAGAAACACTATTTCAGCATTACTGGACTCAGAAAGCTGTAAACTGACAATCTTGATCATTGAAGTCCTAACATAAGTTTTTGTGCATATAACTTCTAACACATTAAAAACTGTCTTACAGCATTGCAGAAAACATTGTATTTCATATGGCATAAGCATCTATCAGTTTGGCAAGATTTGCACTGAATACTGAATGAAACCGCATTCTCTATTAGAGAGACAAGCTTTTGAGCAGATTTGGGCTTGATTTCACTTCATTTGAACAGAAGCACTATTTCAACATTACTGGACTCAGAAAGCTGTAAACTGACAATCTTGATCATTGAAGTCCTAACATTATGTTTTGTGTATATAACTTCTAACACATTAAAAACTGTCTTACAGCATTGCAGAAAACATTTTATTTCATAAGACATGAGCAAGTTTCAGTTTGGCAAGATTTGCACTGAATACTGAATGAAACCGCATTCTCTATTAGAGAGACAAGCTTTTGAGCAGATTTGGGCTTGATTTCACTTCATTTGAACAGAAGCACTATTTCAACATTACTGGACTACGAAAGCTGTAAACTGACAATCTTGATCATTGAAGTCCTAACATTATGTTTTGTGTATATAACTTCTAACACATTAAAAACTGTCTTACAGCATTGCAGAAAACATTTTATTTCATAAGACATGAGCAAGTTTCAGTTTGGCAAGATTTGCACTGAATACTGAATGAAACAGCTTTCTCTAATAGAGAGAAAAGCTTTTGAGCAGATTTGGGCTTGATTTCACTTCATTTGAACAGAAACACTATTTCAGCATTACTGGACTCAGAAAGCTGTAAACTGACAATCTTGATCATTGAAGTCCTAACATAAGTTTTTGTGCATATAACTTCTAACACATTAAAAACTGTCTTACAGCATTGCAGAAAACATTGTACTTCATAAGGCATAAGCTTGTTTCAGTTTGGCAAGATTTGCACTGAATACTGAATGAAACAGCTTTATCTAATAGAGAGAAAAGCTTTTGAGCAGATTTGGGCTTGATTTCACTTCATTTCAACAGAAACACTATTTCAGCATTACTGGACTCAGAAAGCTGTAAACTGACAATCTTGATCATTGAAGTCCTAACATAAGTTTTTGTGCATATAACTTCTAACACATTAAAAACTGTCTTACAGCATTGCAGAAAACATTGTACTTCATAAGACATAAGCTTGTTTCAGTTTGGCAAGATTTGCACTGAATACTGAATGAAACAGCTTTATCTAATAGAGAGAAAAGCTTTTGAGCAGATTTGGGCTTGATTTCACTTCATTTGAACAGAAACACTATTTCAGCATTACTGGACTCAGAAAGCTGTAAACTGACAATCTTGATCATTGAAGTCCTAACATAAGTTTTTGTGCATATAACTTCTAACACATTAAAAACTGTCTTACAGCATTGCAGAAAACATTGTATTTCATATGGCATAAGCATCTATCAGTTTGGCAAGATTTGCACTGAATACTGAATGAAACCGCATTCTCTATTAGAGAGACAAGCTTTTGAGCAGATTTGGGCTTGATTTCACTTCATTTGAACAGAAGCACTATTTCAACATTACTGGACTCAGAAAGCTGTAAACTGACAATCTTGATCATTGAAGTCCTAACATTATGTTTTGTGTATATAACTTCTAACACATTAAAAACTGTCTTACAGCATTGCAGAAAACATTGTACTTCATAAGACATGAGCAAGTTTCAGTTTGGCAAGATTTGCACTGAATACTGAATGAAACAGCTTTCTCTAATAGAGAGAAAAGCTTTTGAGCAGATTTGGGCTTGATTTCACTTCATTTGAACAGAAACACTATTTCAGCATTACTGGACTCAGAAAGCTGTAAACTGACAATCTTGATCATTGAAGTCCTAACATAAGTTATTGTGCATATAACTTCTAACACATTAAAAACTGTCTTACAGCATTGCAGAAAACATTGTACTTCATAAGGCATAAGCTTGTTTCAGTTTGGCAAGATTTGCACTGAATACTGAATGAAACCGCATTCTCTATTAGAGAGAAAAGCTTTTGAGCAGATTTGGGCTTGATTTCACTTCATTTGAACAGAAACACTATTTCAACATTACTGGACTCAGAAAGCTGTAAACTGACAATCTTGATCATTGCAGTCCTAACATTAGTTTTTGTGTATATAACTTCTAACACATTAAAAACTGTCTTACAGCATTGCAGAAAACATTTTATTTCATAAGACATAAGCAAGTTTCAGTTTGGCAAGATTTGCACTGAATACTGAATGAAACAGCTTTCTCTAATAGAGAGAAAAGCTTTTGAGCAGATTTGGGCTTGATTTCACTTCATTTGAACAGAAACACTATTTCAGCATTACTGGACTCAGAAAGCTGTAAACTGACAATCTTGATCATTGAAGTCCTAACATAAGTTTTTGTGCATATAACTTCTAACACATTAAAAACTGTCTTACAGCATTGCAGAAAACATTGTACTTCATAAGGCATAAGCTTGTTTCAGTTTGGCAAGATTTGCACTGAATACTGAATGAAACAGCTTTATCTAATAGAGAGAAAAGCTTTTGAGCAGATTTGGGCTTGATTTCACTTCATTTCAACAGAAACACTATTTCAGCATTACTGGACTCAGAAAGCTGTAAACTGACAATCTTGATCATTGAAGTCCTAACATAAGTTTTTGTGCATATAACTTCTAACACATTAAAAACTGTCTTACAGCATTGCAGAAAACATTGTACTTCATAAGACATAAGCTTGTTTCAGTTTGGCAAGATTTGCACTGAATACTGAATGAAACAGCTTTATCTAATAGAGAGAAAAGCTTTTGAGCAGATTTGGGCTTGATTTCACTTCATTTCAACAGAAACACTATTTCAGCATTACTGGACTCAGAAAGCTGTAAACTGACAATCTTGATCATTGAAGTCCTAACATAAGTTTTTGTGCATATAACTTCTAACACATTAAAAACTGTCTTACAGCATTGCAGAAAACATTGTACTTCATAAGGCATAAGCTTGTTTCAGTTTGGCAAGATTTGCACTGAATACTGAATGAAACAGCTTTATCTAATAGAGAGAAAAGCTTTTGAGCAGATTTGGGCTTGATTTCACTTCATTTCAACAGAAACACTATTTCAGCATTACTGGACTCAGAAAGCTGTAAACTGACAATCTTGATCATTGAAGTCCTAACATAAGTTTTTGTGCATATAACTTCTAACACATTAAAAACTGTCTTACAGCATTGCAGAAAACATTGTACTTCATAAGGCATAAGCTTGTTTCAGTTTGGCAAGATTTGCACTGAATACTGAATGAAACAGCTTTCTCTAATAGAGAGAAAAGCTTTTGAGCAGATTTGGGCTTGATTTCACTTCATTTGAACAGAAACACTATTTCAGCATTACTGGACTCAGAAAGCTGTAAACTGACAATCTTGATCATTGAAGTCCTAACATAAGTTTTTGTGCATATAACTTCTAACACATTAAAAACTGTCTTACAGCATTGCAGAAAACATTGTACTTCATAAGGCATAAGCTTGTTTCAGTTTGGCAAGATTTGCACTGAATACTGAATGAAACAGCTTTATCTAATAGAGAGAAAAGCTTTTGAGCAGATTTGGGCTTGATTTCACTTCATTTCAACAGAAACACTATTTCAGCATTACTGGACTCAGAAAGCTGTAAACTGACAATCTTGATCATTGAAGTCCTAACATAAGTTTTTGTGCATATAACTTCTAACACATTAAAAACTGTCTTACAGCATTGCAGAAAACATTGTACTTCATAAGGCATAAGCTTGTTTCAGTTTGGCAAGATTTGCACTGAATACTGAATGAAACAGCTTTATCTAATAGAGAGAAAAGCTTTTGAGCAGATTTGGGCTTGATTTCACTTCATTTGAACAGAAACACTATTTCAACATTACTGGACTCAGAAAGCTGTAAACTGACAATCTTGATCATTGAAGTCCTAACATAAGTTTTTGTGCATATAACTTCTAACACATTAAAAACTGTCTTACAGCATTGCAGAAAACATTGTACTTCATAAGGCATAAGCTTGTTTCAGTTTGGCAAGATTTGCACTGAATACTGAATGAAACAGCTTTATCTAATAGAGAGAAAAGCTTTTGAGCAGATTTGGGCTTGATTTCACTTCATTTGAACAGAAACACTATTTCAACATTACTGGACTCAGAAAGCTGTAAACTGACAATCTTGATCATTGAAGTCCTAACATAAGTTTTTGTGCATATAACTTCTAACACATTAAAAACTGTCTTACAGCATTGCAGAAAACATTGTACTTCATAAGGCATAAGCTTGTTTCAGTTTGGCAAGATTTGCACTGAATACTGAATGAAACAGCTTTATCTAATAGAGAGAAAAGCTTTTGAGCAGATTTGGGCTTGATTTCACTTCATTTCAACAGAAACACTATTTCAGCATTACTGGACTCAGAAAGCTGTAAACTGACAATCTTGATCATTGAAGTCCTAACATAAGTTTTTGTGCATATAACTTCTAACACATTAAAAACTGTCTTACAGCATTGCAGAAAACATTGTACTTCATAAGACATAAGCTTGTTTCAGTTTGGCAAGATTTGCACTGAATACTGAATGAAACAGCTTTATCTAATAGAGAGAAAAGCTTTTGAGCAGATTTGGGCTTGATTTCACTTCATTTGAACAGAAACACTATTTCAACATTACTGGACTCAGAAAGCTGTAAACTGACAATCTTGATCATTGAAGTCCTAACATAAGTTTTTGTGCATATAACTTCTAACACATTAAAAACTGTCTTACAGCATTGCAGAAAACATTGTACTTCATAAGGCATAAGCTTGTTTCAGTTTGGCAAGATTTGCACTGAATACTGAATGAAACAGCTTTATCTAATAGAGAGAAAAGCTTTTGAGCAGATTTGGGCTTGATTTCACTTCATTTCAACAGAAACACTATTTCAGCATTACTGGACTCAGAAAGCTGTAAACTGACAATCTTGATCATTGAAGTCCTAACATAAGTTTTTGTGCATATAACTTCTAACACATTAAAAACTGTCTTACAGCATTGCAGATAACATTGTACTTCATAAGACATAAGCTTGTTTCAGTTTGGCAAGATTTGCACTGAATACTGAATGAAACAGCTTTATCTAATAGAGAGAAAAGCTTTTGAGCAGATTTGGGCTTGATTTCACTTCATTTCAACAGAAACACTATTTCAGCATTACTGGACTCAGAAAGCTGTAAACTGACAATCTTGATCATTGAAGTCCTAACATAAGTTTTTGTGCATATAACTTCTAACACATTAAAAACTGTCTTACAGCATTGCAGAAAACATTGTACTTCATAAGGCATAAGCTTGTTTCAGTTTGGCAAGATTTGCACTGAATACTGAATGAAACAGCTTTCTCTAATAGAGAGAAAAGCTTTTGAGCAGATTTGGGCTTGATTTCACTTCATTTCAACAGAAACACTATTTCAACATTACTGGACTCAGAAAGCTGTAAACTGACAATCTTGATCATTGCAGTCCTAACATTAGTTTTTGTGCATATAACTTCTAACACATTAAAAACTGTCTTACAGCATTGCAGAAAACATTTTATTTCATAAGACATAAGCAAGTTTCAGTTTGGCAAGATTTGCACTGAATACTGAATGAAACAGCTTTCTCTAATAGAGAGAAAAGCTTTTGAGCAGATTTGGGCTTGATTTCACTTCATTTGAACAGAAACACTATTTCAGCATTACTGGACTCAGAAAGCTGTAAACTGACAATCTTGATCATTGAAGTCCTAACATAAGTTTTTGTGCATATAACTTCTAACACATTAAAAACTGTCTTACAGCATTGCAGAAAACATTGTACTTCATAAGGCATAAGCTTGTTTCAGTTTGGCAAGATTTGCACTGAATACTGAATGAAACAGCTTTATCTAATAGAGAGAAAAGCTTTTGAGCAGATTTGGGCTTGATTTCACTTCATTTCAACAGAAACACTATTTCAGCATTACTGGACTCAGAAAGCTGTAAACTGACAATCTTGATCATTGAAGTCCTAACATAAGTTTTTGTGCATATAACTTCTAACACATTAAAAACTGTCTTACAGCATTGCAGAAAACATTGTACTTCATAAGACATAAGCTTGTTTCAGTTTGGCAAGATTTGCACTGAATACTGAATGAAACAGCTTTATCTAATAGAGAGAAAAGCTTTTGAGCAGATTTGGGCTTGATTTCACTTCATTTCAACAGAAACACTATTTCAGCATTACTGGACTCAGAAAGCTGTAAACTGACAATCTTGATCATTGAAGTCCTAACATAAGTTTTTGTGCATATAACTTCTAACACATTAAAAACTGTCTTACAGCATTGCAGAAAACATTGTACTTCATAAGGCATAAGCTTGTTTCAGTTTGGCAAGATTTGCACTGAATACTGAATGAAACAGCTTTATCTAATAGAGAGAAAAGCTTTTGAGCAGATTTGGGCTTGATTTCACTTCATTTCAACAGAAACACTATTTCAGCATTACTGGACTCAGAAAGCTGTAAACTGACAATCTTGATCATTGAAGTCCTAACATAAGTTTTTGTGCATATAACTTCTAACACATTAAAAACTGTCTTACAGCATTGCAGAAAACATTGTACTTCATAAGGCATAAGCTTGTTTCAGTTTGGCAAGATTTGCACTGAATACTGAATGAAACAGCTTTCTCTAATAGAGAGAAAAGCTTTTGAGCAGATTTGGGCTTGATTTCACTTCATTTGAACAGAAACACTATTTCAGCATTACTGGACTCAGAAAGCTGTAAACTGACAATCTTGATCATTGAAGTCCTAACATAAGTTTTTGTGCATATAACTTCTAACACATTAAAAACTGTCTTACAGCATTGCAGAAAACATTGTACTTCATAAGGCATAAGCTTGTTTCAGTTTGGCAAGATTTGCACTGAATACTGAATGAAACAGCTTTATCTAATAGAGAGAAAAGCTTTTGAGCAGATTTGGGCTTGATTTCACTTCATTTCAACAGAAACACTATTTCAGCATTACTGGACTCAGAAAGCTGTAAACTGACAATCTTGATCATTGAAGTCCTAACATAAGTTTTTGTGCATATAACTTCTAACACATTAAAAACTGTCTTACAGCATTGCAGAAAACATTGTACTTCATAAGGCATAAGCTTGTTTCAGTTTGGCAAGATTTGCACTGAATACTGAATGAAACAGCTTTATCTAATAGAGAGAAAAGCTTTTGAGCAGATTTGGGCTTGATTTCACTTCATTTGAACAGAAACACTATTTCAACATTACTGGACTCAGAAAGCTGTAAACTGACAATCTTGATCATTGAAGTCCTAACATAAGTTTTTGTGCATATAACTTCTAACACATTAAAAACTGTCTTACAGCATTGCAGAAAACATTGTACTTCATAAGGCATAAGCTTGTTTCAGTTTGGCAAGATTTGCACTGAATACTGAATGAAACAGCTTTATCTAATAGAGAGAAAAGCTTTTGAGCAGATTTGGGCTTGATTTCACTTCATTTCAACAGAAACACTATTTCAGCATTACTGGACTCAGAAAGCTGTAAACTGACAATCTTGATCATTGAAGTCCTAACATAAGTTTTTGTGCATATAACTTCTAACACATTAAAAACTGTCTTACAGCATTGCAGAAAACATTGTACTTCATAAGACATAAGCTTGTTTCAGTTTGGCAAGATTTGCACTGAATACTGAATGAAACAGCTTTATCTAATAGAGAGAAAAGCTTTTGAGCAGATTTGGGCTTGATTTCACTTCATTTGAACAGAAACACTATTTCAACATTACTGGACTCAGAAAGCTGTAAACTGACAATCTTGATCATTGAAGTCCTAACATAAGTTTTTGTGCATATAACTTCTAACACATTAAAAACTGTCTTACAGCATTGCAGAAAACATTGTACTTCATAAGGCATAAGCTTGTTTCAGTTTGGCAAGATTTGCACTGAATACTGAATGAAACAGCTTTATCTAATAGAGAGAAAAGCTTTTGAGCAGATTTGGGCTTGATTTCACTTCATTTCAACAGAAACACTATTTCAGCATTACTGGACTCAGAAAGCTGTAAACTGACAATCTTGATCATTGAAGTCCTAACATAAGTTTTTGTGCATATAACTTCTAACACATTAAAAACTGTCTTACAGCATTGCAGAAAACATTGTACTTCATAAGACATAAGCTTGTTTCAGTTTGGCAAGATTTGCACTGAATACTGAATGAAACAGCTTTATCTAATAGAGAGAAAAGCTTTTGAGCAGATTTGGGCTTGATTTCACTTCATTTCAACAGAAACACTATTTCAGCATTACTGGACTCAGAAAGCTGTAAACTGACAATCTTGATCATTGAAGTCCTAACATAAGTTTTTGTGCATATAACTTCTAACACATTAAAAACTGTCTTACAGCATTGCAGAAAACATTGTACTTCATAAGGCATAAGCTTGTTTCAGTTTGGCAAGATTTGCACTGAATACTGAATGAAACAGCTTTCTCTAATAGAGAGAAAAGCTTTTGAGCAGATTTGGGCTTGATTTCACTTCATTTCAACAGAAACACTATTTCAACATTACTGGACTCAGAAAGCTGTAAACTGACAATCTTGATCATTGCAGTCCTAACATTAGTTTTTGTGCATATAACTTCTAACACATTAAAAACTGTCTTACAGCATTGCAGAAAACATTTTATTTCATAAGACATAAGCAAGTTTCAGTTTGGCAAGATTTGCACTGAATACTGAATGAAACAGCTTTCTCTAATAGAGAGAAAAGCTTTTGAGCAGATTTGGGCTTGATTTCACTTCATTTGAACAGAAACACTATTTCAGCATTACTGGACTCAGAAAGCTGTAAACTGACAATCTTGATCATTGAAGTCCTAACATAAGTTTTTGTGCATATAACTTCTAACACATTAAAAACTGTCTTACAGCATTGCAGAAAACATTGTACTTCATAAGGCATAAGCTTGTTTCAGTTTGGCAAGATTTGCACTGAATACTGAATGAAACAGCTTTATCTAATAGAGAGAAAAGCTTTTGAGCAGATTTGGGCTTGATTTCACTTCATTTCAACAGAAACACTATTTCAGCATTACTGGACTCAGAAAGCTGTAAACTGACAATCTTGATCATTGAAGTCCTAACATAAGTTTTTGTGCATATAACTTCTAACACATTAAAAACTGTCTTACAGCATTGCAGAAAACATTGTACTTCATAAGACATAAGCTTGTTTCAGTTTGGCAAGATTTGCACTGAATACTGAATGAAACAGCTTTATCTAATAGAGAGAAAAGCTTTTGAGCAGATTTGGGCTTGATTTCACTTCATTTCAACAGAAACACTATTTCAGCATTACTGGACTCAGAAAGCTGTAAACTGACAATCTTGATCATTGAAGTCCTAACATAAGTTTTTGTGCATATAACTTCTAACACATTAAAAACTGTCTTACAGCATTGCAGAAAACATTGTATTTCATATGGCATAAGCATCTATCAGTTTGGCAAGATTTGCACTGAATACTGAATGAAACCGCATTCTCTATTAGAGAGACAAGCTTTTGAGCAGATTTGGGCTTGATTTCACTTCATTTGAACAGAAGCACTATTTCAACATTACTGGACTCAGAAAGCTGTAAACTGACAATCTTGATCATTGAAGTCCTAACATTATGTTTTGTGTATATAACTTCTAACACATTAAAAACTGTCTTACAGTATTGCAGAAAACATTTTATTTCATAAGACATGAGCAAGTTTCAGTTTGGCAAGATTTGCACTGAATACTGAATGAAACCGCATTCTCTATTAGAGAGACAAGCTTTTGAGCAGATTTGGGCTTGATTTCACTTCATTTGAACAGAAGCACTATTTCAACATTACTGGACTCAGAAAGCTGTAAACTGACAATCTTGATCATTGAAGTCCTAACATTATGTTTTGTGTATATAACTTCTAACACATTAAAAACTGTCCTACAGCATTGCAGAAAACATTGTACTTCATAAGACATAAGCTTGTTTCAGTTTGGCAAGATTTGCACTGAATACTGAATGAAACCGCATTCTCTATTAGAGAGAAAAGCTTTTGAGCAGATTTGGGCTTGATTTCACTTCATTTGAACAGAAACACTATTTCAACATTACTGGACTCAGAAAGCTGTAAACTGACAATCTTGATCATTGCAGTCCTAACATTAGTTTTTGTGTATATAACTTCTAACACATTAAAAACTGTCTTACAGCATTGCAGAAAACATTTTATTTCATAAGACATAAGCAAGTTTCAGTTTGGCAAGATTTGCACTGAATACTGAATGAAAACAGCTTTCTCTAATAGAGAGAAAAGCTTTTGAGCAGATTTGGGCTTGATTTCACTTCATTTGAACAGAAACACTATTTCAGCATTACTGGACTCAGAAAGCTGTAAACTGACAATCTTGATCATTGAAGTCCTAACATAAGTTTTTGTGCATATAACTTCTAACACATTAAAAACTGTCTTACAGCATTGCAGAAAACATTGTACTTCATAAGGCATAAGCTTGTTTCAGTTTGGCAAGATTTGCACTGAATACTGAATGAAACAGCTTTCTCTAATAGAGAGAAAAGCTTTTGAGCAGATTTGGGCTTGATTTCACTTCATTTGAACAGAAACACTATTTCAGCATTACTGGACTCAGAAAGCTGTACACTGACAATCTTGATCATTGAAGTCCTAACATAAGTTTTTGTGCATATAACTTCTAACACATTAAAAACTGTCTTACAGCATTGCAGAAAACATTGTACTTCATAAGGCATAAGCTTGTTTCAGTTTGGCAAGATTTGCACTGAATACTGAATGAAACAGCTTTATCTAATAGAGAGAAAAGCTTTTGAGCAGATTTGGGCTTGATTTCACTTCATTTGAACAGAAACACTATTTCAGCATTACTGGACTCAGAAAGCTGTAAACTGACAATCTTGATCATTGAAGTCCTAACTTAAGTTTTTGTGCATATAACTTCTAACACATTATAAACTGTCTTACAGCATTGCAGAAAACATTGTACTTCATAAGACATAATCTTGTTTCAGTTTGGCAAGATTTGCACTGAATACTGAATGAAACAGCTTTATCTAATAGAGAGAAAAGCTTTTGAGCAGATTTGGGCTTGATTTCACTTCATTTCAACAGAAACACTATTTCAGCATTACTGGACTCAGAAAGCTGTAAACTGACAATCTTGATCATTGAAGTCCTAACATAAGTTTTTGTGCATATAACTTCTAACACATTCAAAACTGTCTTACAGCATTGCAGAAAACATTTTATTTCATAAGGCATAAGCTTGTTTCAGTTTGGCAAGATTTGCACTGAATACTGAATGAAACAGCTTTCTCTAATAGAGAGAAAAGCTTTTGAGCAGATTTGGGCTTGATTTCACTTCATTTGAACAGAAACACTATTTCAACATTACTGGACTCAGAAAGCTGTAAACTGACAATCTTGATCATTGCAGTCCTAACATTAGTTTTTGTGTATATAACTTCTAACACATTAAAAACTGTCTTACAGCATTGCAGAAAACATTTTATTTCATTAGACATAAGCATGTTTCAGTTTGGCAAGATTTGCACTGAATACTGAATGAAACAGCTTTCTCTAATAGAGAGACAAGCTTTTGAGCAGATTTGGGCTAGATTTCACTTCATTTGAACAGAAGCACTATTTCAGCATTACTGGACTCAGAAAGCTGTAAACTGACAATCTTGATCATTGAAGTCCTAACATAAGTTTTTGTGCATATAACTTCTAACACATTAAAAACTGTCTTACAGCATTGCAGAAAACATTGGACTTCATAAGGCATAAGCTTGTTTCAGTTTGGCAAGATTTGCACTGAATACTGAATGAAACAGCTTTATCTAATAGAGAGAAAAGCTTTTGAGCAGATTTGGGCTTGATTTCACTTCATTTCAACAGAAACACTATTTCAGCATTACTGGACTCAGAAAGCTGTAAACTGACAATCTTGATCATTGAAGTCCTAACATAAGTTTTTGTGCATATAACTTCTAACACATTAAAAACTGTCTTACAGCATTGCAGAAAACATTGTACTTCATAAGACATAAGCTTGTTTCAGTTTGGCAAGATTTGCACTGAATACTGAATGAAACAGCTTTATCTAATAGAGAGAAAAGCTTTTGAGCAGATTTGGGCTTGATTTCACTTCATTTGAACAGAAACACTATTTCAGCATTACTGGACTCAGAAAGCTGTAAACTGACAATCTTGATCATTGAAGTCCTAACATAAGTTTTTGTGCATATAACTTCTAACACATTAAAAACTGTCTTACAGCATTGCAGAAAACATTGTATTTCATATGGCATAAGCATCTATCAGTTTGGCAAGATTTGCACTGAATACTGAATGAAACAGCTTTCTCTAATAGAGAGAAAAGCTTTTGAGCAGATTTGGGCTTGATTTCACTTCATTTCAACAGAAACACTATTTCAACATTACTGGACTCAGAAAGCTGTAAACTGACAATCTTGATCATTGCAGTCCTAACATTAGTTTTTGTGCATATAACTTCTAACACATTAAAAACTGTCTTACAGCATTGCAGAAAACATTTTATTTCATAAGACATAAGCAAGTTTCAGTTTGGCAAGATTTGCACTGAATACTGAATGAAACAGCTTTCTCTAATAGAGAGAAAAGCTTTTGAGCAGATTTGGGCTTGATTTCACTTCATTTGAACAGAAACACTATTTCAGCATTACTGGACTCAGAAAGCTGTAAACTGACAATCTTGATCATTGAAGTCCTAACATAAGTTTTTGTGCATATAACTTCTAACACATTAAAAACTGTCTTACAGCATTGCAGAAAACATTGTACTTCATAAGGCATAAGCTTGTTTCAGTTTGGCAAGATTTGCACTGAATACTGAATGAAACAGCTTTATCTAATAGAGAGAAAAGCTTTTGAGCAGATTTGGGCTTGATTTCACTTCATTTCAACAGAAACACTATTTCAGCATTACTGGACTCAGAAAGCTGTAAACTGACAATCTTGATCATTGAAGTCCTAACATAAGTTTTTGTGCATATAACTTCTAACACATTAAAAACTGTCTTACAGCATTGCAGAAAACATTGTACTTCATAAGACATAAGCTTGTTTCAGTTTGGCAAGATTTGCACTGAATACTGAATGAAACAGCTTTATCTAATAGAGAGAAAAGCTTTTGAGCAGATTTGGGCTTGATTTCACTTCATTTCAACAGAAACACTATTTCAGCATTACTGGACTCAGAAAGCTGTAAACTGACAATCTTGATCATTGAAGTCCTAACATAAGTTTTTGTGCATATAACTTCTAACACATTAAAAACTGTCTTACAGCATTGCAGAAAACATTGTATTTCATATGGCATAAGCATCTATCAGTTTGGCAAGATTTGCACTGAATACTGAATGAAACCGCATTCTCTATTAGAGAGACAAGCTTTTGAGCAGATTTGGGCTTGATTTCACTTCATTTGAACAGAAGCACTATTTCAACATTACTGGACTCAGAAAGCTGTAAACTGACAATCTTGATCATTGAAGTCCTAACATTATGTTTTGTGTATATAACTTCTAACACATTAAAAACTGTCTTACAGCATTGCAGAAAACATTTTATTTCATAAGACATGAGCAAGTTTCAGTTTGGCAAGATTTGCACTGAATACTGAATGAAACCGCATTCTCTATTAGAGAGACAAGCTTTTGAGCAGATTTGGGCTTGATTTCACTTCATTTGAACAGAAGCACTATTTCAACATTACTGGACTCAGAAAGCTGTAAACTGACAATCTTGATCATTGAAGTCCTAACATTATGTTTTGTGTATATAACTTCTAACACATTAAAAACTGTCCTACAGCATTGCAGAAAACATTGTACTTCATAAGACATAAGCTTGTTTCAGTTTGGCAAGATTTGCACTGAATACTGAATGAAACCGCATTCTCTATTAGAGAGAAAAGCTTTTGAGCAGATTTGGGCTTGATTTCACTTCATTTGAACAGAAACACTATTTCAACATTACTGGACTCAGAAAGCTGTAAACTGACAATCTTGATCATTGCAGTCCTAACATTAGTTTTTGTGTATATAACTTCTAACACATTAAAAACTGTCTTACAGCATTGCAGAAAACATTTTATTTCATAAGACATAAGCAAGTTTCAGTTTGGCAAGATTTGCACTGAATACTGAATGAAAACAGCTTTCTCTAATAGAGAGAAAAGCTTTTGAGCAGATTTGGGCTTGATTTCACTTCATTTGAACAGAAACACTATTTCAGCATTACTGGACTCAGAAAGCTGTAAACTGACAATCTTGATCATTGAAGTCCTAACATAAGTTTTTGTGCATATAACTTCTAACACATTAAAAACTGTCTTACAGCATTGCAGAAAACATTGTACTTCATAAGGCATAAGCTTGTTTCAGTTTGGCAAGATTTGCACTGAATACTGAATGAAACAGCTTTCTCTAATAGAGAGAAAAGCTTTTGAGCAGATTTGGGCTTGATTTCACTTCATTTGAACAGAAACACTATTTCAGCATTACTGGACTCAGAAAGCTGTACACTGACAATCTTGATCATTGAAGTCCTAACATAAGTTTTTGTGCATATAACTTCTAACACATTAAAAACTGTCTTACAGCATTGCAGAAAACATTGTACTTCATAAGGCATAAGCTTGTTTCAGTTTGGCAAGATTTGCACTGAATACTGAATGAAACAGCTTTATCTAATAGAGAGAAAAGCTTTTGAGCAGATTTGGGCTTGATTTCACTTCATTTGAACAGAAACACTATTTCAGCATTACTGGACTCAGAAAGCTGTAAACTGACAATCTTGATCATTGAAGTCCTAACATAAGTTTTTGTGCATATAACTTCTAACACATTAAAAACTGTCTTACAGCATTGCAGAAAACATTGTACTTCATAAGACATAATCTTGTTTCAGTTTGGCAAGATTTGCACTGAATACTGAATGAAACAGCTTTATCTAATAGAGAGAAAAGCTTTTGAGCAGATTTGGGCTTGATTTCACTTCATTTCAACAGAAACACTATTTCAGCATTACTGGACTCAGAAAGCTGTAAACTGACAATCTTGATCATTGAAGTCCTAACATAAGTTTTTGTGCATATAACTTCTAACACATTCAAAACTGTCTTACAGCATTGCAGAAAACATTTTATTTCATAAGGCATAAGCTTGTTTCAGTTTGGCAAGATTTGCACTGAATACTGAATGAAACAGCTTTCTCTAATAGAGAGAAAAGCTTTTGAGCAGATTTGGGCTTAATTTCACTTCATTTGAACAGAAACACTATTTCAACATTACTGGACTCAGAAAGCTGTAAACTGACAATCTTGATCATTGCAGTCCTAACATTAGTTTTTGTGTATATAACTTCTAACACATTAAAAACTGTCTTACAGCATTGCAGAAAACATTTTATTTCATTAGACATAAGCATGTTTCAGTTTGGCAAGATTTGCACTGAATACTGAATGAAACAGCTTTCTCTAATAGAGAGACAAGCTTTTGAGCAGATTTGGGCTAGATTTCACTTCATTTGAACAGAAGCACTATTTCAGCATTACTGGACTCAGAAAGCTGTAAACTGACAATCTTGATCATTGAAGTCCTAACATAAGTTTTTGTGCATATAACTTCTAACACATTAAAAACTGTCTTACAGCATTGCAGAAAACATTGGACTTCATAAGGCATAAGCTTGTTTCAGTTTGGCAAGATTTGCACTGAATACTGAATGAAACAGCTTTATCTAATAGAGAGAAAAGCTTTTGAGCAGATTTGGGCTTGATTTCACTTCATTTCAACAGAAACACTATTTCAGCATTACTGGACTCAGAAAGCTGTAAACTGACAATCTTGATCATTGAAGTCCTAACATAAGTTTTTGTGCATATAACTTCTAACACATTAAAAACTGTCTTACAGCATTGCAGAAAACATTGTACTTCATAAGACATAAGCTTGTTTCAGTTTGGCAAGATTTGCACTGAATACTGAATGAAACAGCTTTATCTAATAGAGAGAAAAGCTTTTGAGCAGATTTGGGCTTGATTTCACTTCATTTGAACAGAAACACTATTTCAGCATTACTGGACTCAGAAAGCTGTAAACTGACAATCTTGATCATTGAAGTCCTAACATAAGTTTTTGTGCATATAACTTCTAACACATTAAAAACTGTCTTACAGCATTGCAGAAAACATTGTATTTCATATGGCATAAGCATCTATCAGTTTGGCAAGATTTGCACTGAATACTGAATGAAACCGCATTCTCTATTAGAGAGACAAGCTTTTGAGCAGATTTGGGCTTGATTTCACTTCATTTGAACAGAAGCACTATTTCAACATTACTGGACTCAGAAAGCTGTAAACTGACAATCTTGATCATTGAAGTCCTAACATTATGTTTTGTGTATATAACTTCTAACACATTAAAAACTGTCTTACAGCATTGCAGAAAACATTTTATTTCATAAGACATGAGCAAGTTTCAGTTTGGCAAGATTTGCACTGAATACTGAATGAAACCGCATTCTCTATTAGAGAGACAAGCTTTTGAGCAGATTTGGGCTTGATTTCACTTCATTTGAACAGAAGCACTATTTCAACATTACTGGACTACGAAAGCTGTAAACTGACAATCTTGATCATTGAAGTCCTAACATTATGTTTTGTGTATATAACTTCTAACACATTAAAAACTGTCTTACAGCATTGCAGAAAACATTTTATTTCATAAGACATGAGCAAGTTTCAGTTTGGCAAGATTTGCACTGAATACTGAATGAAACAGCTTTCTCTAATAGAGAGAAAAGCTTTTGAGCAGATTTGGGCTTGATTTCACTTCATTTGAACAGAAACACTATTTCAGCATTACTGGACTCAGAAAGCTGTAAACTGACAATCTTGATCATTGAAGTCCTAACATAAGTTTTTGTGCATATAACTTCTAACACATTAAAAACTGTCTTACAGCATTGCAGAAAACATTGTACTTCATAAGGCATAAGCTTGTTTCAGTTTGGCAAGATTTGCACTGAATACTGAATGAAACAGCTTTATCTAATAGAGAGAAAAGCTTTTGAGCAGATTTGGGCTTGATTTTACTTCATTTCAACAGAAACACTATTTCAGCATTACTGGACTCAGAAATCTGTAAACTGACAATCTTGATCATTGAAGTCCTAACATAAGTTTTTGTGCATATAACTTCTAACACATTAAAAACTGTCTTACAGCATTGCAGAAAACATTGTACTTCATAAGACATAAGCTTGTTTCAGTTTGGCAAGATTTGCACTGAATACTGAATGAAACAGCTTTATCTAATAGAGAGAAAAGCTTTTGAGCAGATTTGGGCTTGATTTCACTTCATTTGAACAGAAACACTATTTCAGCATTACTGGACTCAGAAAGCTGTAAACTGACAATCTTGATCATTGAAGTCCTAACATAAGTTTTTGTGCATATAACTTCTAACACATTAAAAACTGTCTTACAGCATTGCAGAAAACATTGTATTTCATATGGCATAAGCATCTATCAGTTTGGCAAGATTTGCACTGAATACTGAATGAAACCGCATTCTCTATTAGAGAGACAAGCTTTTGAGCAGATTTGGGCTTGATTTCACTTCATTTGAACAGAAGCACTATTTCAACATTACTGGACTCAGAAAGCTGTAAACTGACAATCTTGATCATTGAAGTCCTAACATTATGTTTTGTGTATATAACTTCTAACACATTAAAAACTGTCTTACAGCATTGCAGAAAACATTGTACTTCATAAGACATGAGCAAGTTTCAGTTTGGCAAGATTTGCACTGAATACTGAATGAAACAGCTTTCTCTAATAGAGAGAAAAGCTTTTGAGCAGATTTGGGCTTGATTTCACTTCATTTGAACAGAAACACTATTTCAGCATTACTGGACTCAGAAAGCTGTAAACTGACAATCTTGATCATTGAAGTCCTAACATAAGTTATTGTGCATATAACTTCTAACACATTAAAAACTGTCTTACAGCATTGCAGAAAACATTGTACTTCATAAGGCATAAGCTTGTTTCAGTTTGGCAAGATTTGCACTGAATACTGAATGAAACCGCATTCTCTATTAGAGAGAAAAGCTTTTGAGCAGATTTGGGCTTGATTTCACTTCATTTGAACAGAAGCACTATTTCAACATTACTGGACTCAGAAAGCTGTAAACTGACAATCTTGATCATTGCAGTCCTAACATTAGTTTTTGTGTATATAACTTCTAACACATTAAAAACTGTCTTACAGCATTGCAGAAAACATTTTATTTCATAAGACATAAGCAAGTTTCAGTTTGGCAAGATTTGCACTGAATACTGAATGAAACAGCTTTCTCTAATAGAGAGAAAAGCTTTTGAGCAGATTTGGGCTTGATTTCACTTCATTTGAACAGAAACACTATTTCAGCATTACTGGACTCAGAAAGCTGTAAACTGACAATCTTGATCATTGAAGTCCTAACATAAGTTTTTGTGCATATAACTTCTAACACATTAAAAACTGTCTTACAGCATTGCAGAAAACATTGTACTTCATAAGGCATAAGCTTGTTTCAGTTTGGCAAGATTTGCACTGAATACTGAATGAAACAGCTTTATCTAATAGAGAGAAAAGCTTTTGAGCAGATTTGGGCTTGATTTCACTTCATTTCAACAGAAACACTATTTCAGCATTACTGGACTCAGAAAGCTGTAAACTGACAATCTTGATCATTGAAGTCCTAACATAAGTTTTTGTGCATATAACTTCTAACACATTAAAAACTGTCTTACAGCATTGCAGAAAACATTGTACTTCATAAGACATAAGCTTGTTTCAGTTTGGCAAGATTTGCACTGAATACTGAATGAAACAGCTTTATCTAATAGAGAGAAAAGCTTTTGAGCAGATTTGGGCTTGATTTCACTTCATTTCAACAGAAACACTATTTCAGCATTACTGGACTCAGAAAGCTGTAAACTGACAATCTTGATCATTGAAGTCCTAACATTATGTTTTGTGTATATAACTTCTAACACATTAAAAACTGTCTTACAGCATTGCAGAAAACATTTTATTTCATAAGACATGAGCAAGTTTCAGTTTGGCAAGATTTGCACTGAATACTGAATGAAACAGCTTTCTCTAATAGAGAGAAAAGCTTTTGAGCAGATTTGGGCTTGATTTCACTTCATTTGAACAGAAACACTATTTCAGCATTACTGGACTCAGAAAGCTGTAAACTGACAATCTTGATCATTGAAGTCCTAACATAAGTTATTGTGCATATAACTTCTAACACATTAAAAACTGTCTTACAGCATTGCAGAAAACATTGTACTTCATAAGGCATAAGCTTGTTTCAGTTTGGCAAGATTTGCACTGAATACTGAATGAAACCGCATTCTCTATTAGAGAGAAAAGCTTTTGAGCAGATTTGGGCTTGATTTCACTTCATTTGAACAGAAACACTATTTCAACATTACTGGACTCAGAAAGCTGTAAACTGACAATCTTGATCATTGCAGTCCTAACATTAGTTTTTGTGTATATAACTTCTAACACATTAAAAACTGTCTTACAGCATTGCAGAAAACATTTTATTTCATAAGACATAAGCAAGTTTCAGTTTGGCAAGATTTGCACTGAATACTGAATGAAACAGCTTTCTCTAATAGAGAGAAAAGCTTTTGAGCAGATTTGGGCTTGATTTCACTTCATTTGAACAGAAACACTATTTCAACATTACTGGACTCAGAAAGCTGTAAACTGACAATCTTGATCATTGCAGTCCTATTATTAGTTTTTGTGCATATAACTTCTAACACATTAAAAACTGTCTTACAGCATTGCAGAAAACATTTTATTTCATAAGACATAAGCAAGTTTCAGTTTGGCAAGATTTGCACTGAATACTGAATGAAACAGCTTTCTCTAATAGAGAGAAAAGCTTTTGAGCAGATTTGGGCTTGATTTCACTTCATTTGAACAGATACACTATTTCAGCATTACTGGACTCAGAAAGCTGTAAACTGACAATCTTGATCATTGAAGTCCTAACATAAGTTTTTGTGCATATAACTTCTAACACATTAAAAACTGTCTTACAGCATTGCAGAAAACATTGTACTTCATAAGGCATAAGCTTGTTTCAGTTTGGCAAGATTTGCACTGAATACTGAATGAAACAGCTTTATCTAATAGAGAGAAAAGCTTTTGAGCAGATTTGGGCTTGATTTCACTTCATTTCAACAGAAACACTATTTCAGCATTACTGGACTCAGAAAGCTGTAAACTGACAATCTTGATCATTGAAGTCCTAACATAAGTTTTTGTGCATATAACTTCTAACACATTAAAAACTGTCTTACAGCATTGCAGAAAACATTGTACTTCATAAGACATAAGCTTGTTTCAGTTTGGCAAGATTTGCACTGAATACTGAATGAAACAGCTTTATCTAATAGAGAGAAAAGCTTTTGAGCAGATTTGGGCTTGATTTCACTTCATTTGAACAGAAACACTATTTCAGCATTACTGGACTCAGAAAGCTGTAAACTGACAATCTTGATCATTGAAGTCCTAACATAAGTTTTTGTGCATATAACTTCTAACACATTAAAAACTGTCTTACAGCATTGCAGAAAACATTGTACTTCATAAGGCATAAGCTTGTTTCAGTTTGGCAAGATTTGCACTGAATACTGAATGAAACAGCTTTATCTAATAGAGAGAAAAGCTTTTGAGCAGATTTGGGCTTGATTTCACTTCATTTCAACAGAAACACTATTTCAGCATTACTGGACTCAGAAAGCTGTAAACTGACAATCTTGATCATTGAAGTCCTAACATAAGTTTTTGTGCGTATAACTTCTAACACATTAAAAACCGTCTTACAGCATTGCAGAAAACATTGTACTTCATAAGACATAAGCTTGTTTCAGTTTGGCAAGATTTGCACTGAATACTGAATGAAACAGCTTTATCTAATAGAGAGAAAAGCTTTTGAGCAGATTTGGGCTTGATTTCACTTCATTTCAACAGAAACACTATTTCAGCATTACTGGACTCAGAAAGCTGTAAACTGACAATCTTGATCATTGAAGTCCTAACATAAGTTTTTGTGCATATAACTTCTAACACATTAAAAACTGTCTTACAGCATTGCAGAAAACATTGTACTTCATAAGGCATAAGCTTGTTTCAATTTGGCAAGATTTGCACTGAATATTGAATGAAACAGCTTTCTCTAATAGAGAGAAAAGCTTTTGAGCAGATTTGGGCTTGATTTCACTTCATTTCAACAGAAACACTATTTCAACATTACTGGACTCAGAAAGCTGTAAACTGACAATCTTGATCATTGCAGTACTAACATTAGTTTTTGTGTATATAACTTCTAACACATTAAAAACTGTCTTACAGCATTGCAGAAAACATTTTATTTCATAAGACATAAGCATGTTTCAGTTTGGCAAGATTTGCACTGGATATTGAATGAAACAGCTTTCTCTAATAGAGAGACAAGCTTTTGAGCAGATTTGGGCTAGATTTCACTTCATTTGAACAGAAACACTATTTCAGCATTACTGGACTCAGAAAGCTGTAAACTGACAATCTTGATCATTGAAGTCCTAACATAAGTTATTGTGCATATAACTTCTAACACATTAAAAACTGTCTTACAGCATTGCAGAAAACATTGTACTTCTTAAGGCATAAACTTGTTTCAGTTTGGCAAGATTTGCACTGAATACTGAATGAAACAGCTTTCTCTAATAGAGAGAAAAGCTTTTGAGCAGATTTGGGCTTGATTTCACTTCATTTGAACAGAAACACTATTTCAGCATTACTGGACTCAGAAAGCTGTAAACTGACAATCTTGATCATTGAAGTCCTAACATAAGTTTTTGTGCATATAACTTCTAACACATTAAAAACTGTCTTACAGCATTGCAGAAAACATTGTACTTCATAAGGCATAAGCTTGTTTCAGTTTGGCAAGATTTGCACTGAATACTGAATGAAAGAGCTTTATCTAATAGAGAGAAAAGCTTTTGAGCAGATTTGGGCTTGATTTCACTTCATTTCAACAGAAACACTATTTCAGCATTACTGGACTCAGAAAGCTGTAAACTGACAATCTTGATCATTGAAGTCCTAACATAAGTTTTTGTGCATATAACTTCTAACACATTAAAAACTGTCTTACATCATTGCAGAAAACATTGTACTTCATAAGGCATAAGCTTGTTTCAGTTTGGCAAGATTTGCACTGAATACTGAATGAAACAGCTTTATCTAATAGAGAGAAAAGCTTTTGAGCAGATTTGGGCTTGATTTCACTTCATTTGAACAGAAACACTATTTCAACATTACTGGACTCAGAAAGCTGTAAACTGACAATCTTGATCATTGAAGTCCTAACATTATGTTTTGTGTATATAACTTCTAACACATTAAAAACTGTCTTACAGCATTGCAGAAAACATTTTATTTCATAAGACATAAGCTTGTTTCAGTTTGGCAAGATTTGCACTGAATATTGAATGAAACAGCTTTCTCTAATAGAGAGAAAAGCTTTTGAGCAGATTTGGGCTTGATTTCACTTCATTTGAACAGAAACACTAATTCAACATTACTGGACTCAGAAAGCTGTAAACTGACAATCTTGATCATTGCAGTCCTAACATTAGTTTTTGTGTATATAACTTCTAACACATTAAAAACTGTCTTACGGCATTGCAGAAAAAATTTTTTTCTTAAGACATAAGCATGTTTCAGTTTGGTAAGATTTGCACTGAATACTGAATGAAATAGCTTTCTCTAATAGAGAGAAAAGCTTTTGAGCAGATTTGGGCTTGATTTCACTTCATTTGAACAGAAACACTATTTCAGCATTACTGGACTCAGAAAGCTGTAAACTGACAATCTTGATCATTGAAGTCCTAACATTAGTTTTTGTGTATATAACTTCTAACACATTAAAAACTATCTTACAGCATTGCAGAAAACATTGTAATTCATAAGACATAAGCTTGTTTCAGTTTGGCAAGATTTGCACTGAATACTGAATGAAACAGCTTTATCTAATAGAGAGAAAAGCTTTTGAGCAGATTTGGGCTTGATTTCACTTCATTTGAACAGAAGCACTATTTCAACATTACTGGACTCAGAAAGCTGTAAACTGACAATCTTGATCATTAAAGTCCTAACATTAGTTTTTGTGCATATAACTTCTAACACATTAAAAACTGTCTTACAGCATTGCAGAAAACATTTTATTTCATAAGACATAAGCATGTTTCAGTTTGGCAAGATTTGCACTGAATATTGAATGAAACAGCTTTCTCTAATAGAGAGACAAGCTTTTGAGCAGATTTGGGCTAGATTTCACTTCATTTGAACAGAAGCACTATTTCAGCATTACTGGACTCAGAAAGCTGTAAACTGACAATCTTGATCATTGAAGTCCTAACATAAGTTTTTGTGCATATAACTTCTAACACATTAAAAACTGTCTTACAGCATTGCAGAAAACATTTTATTAAATAAGACATAAGCTTGTTTCAGTTTGGCAAGATTTGCACTGAATACTGAATGAAACAGCTTTCTCTAATAGAGAGAAAAGCTTTTGAGCAGATTTGGGCTTGATTTCACTTCATTTGAACAGAAACACTATTTCAGCATTACTGGACTCAGAAAGCTGTAAACTGACAATCTTGATCATTGAAGTCCTAACATTAGTTTTTGTGCATATAACTTCTAACACATTAAAAACTGTCTTACAGCATTGCAGAAAACATTTTATTTCATAAGACATAAGCATGTTTCAGTTTGGCAAGATTTGCATTGAATATTGAATGAAACAGCTTTCTCTAATAGAGAGACAAGCTTTTGAGCAGATTTGGGCTAGAATTCACTTCATTTGAACAGAAACACTATTTCAGCATTACTGGACTCAGAAAGCTGTAAACTGACAATCTTGATCATTGAAGTCCTAACATAAGTTTTTGTGCATATAACTTCTAACACATTAAAAACTGTCTTACAGCATTGCAGAAAACATTGTATTTCATATGGCATAAGCATCTATCAGTTTGGCAAGATTTGCACTGAATACTGAATGAAACCGCATTCTCTATTAGAGAGACAAGCTTTTGAGCAGATTTGGGCTTGATTTCACTTCATTTGAACAGAAGCACTATTTCAACATTACTGGACTCAGAAAGCTGTAAACTGACAATCTTAATCATTGAAGTCCTAACATTATGTTTTGTGTATATAACTTCTAACACATTAAAAACTGTCTTACAGCATTGCAGAAAACATTTTATTTCATAAGACATGAGCAAGTTTCAGTTTGGCAAGATTTGCACTGAATACTGAATGAAACAGCTTTCTCTAATAGAGAGAAAAGCTTTTGAGCAGATTTGGGCTTGATTTCACTTCATTTGAACAGAAACACTATTTCAGCATTACTGGACTCAGAAAGCTGTAAACTGACAATCTTGATCATTGAAGTCCTAACATAAGTTATTGTGCATATAACTTCTAACACATTAAAAACTGTCTTACAGCATTGCAGAAAACATTGTACTTCATAAGGCATAAACTTGTTTCAGTTTGGCAAGATTTGCACTGAATACTGAATGAAACAGCTTTCTCTAATAGAGAGAAAAGCTTTTGAGCAGATTTGGGCTTGATTTCACTTCATTTGAACAGAAACACTATTTCAGCATTACTGGACTCAGAAAGCTGTAAACTGACAATCTTGATCATTGAAGTCCTAACATAAGTTTTTGTGCATATAACTTCTAACACATTAAAAACTGTCTTACAGCATTGCAGAAAACATTGTACTTCATAAGGCATAAGCTTGTTTCAGTTTGGCAAGATTTGCACTGAATACTGAATGAAAGAGCTTTATCTAATAGAGAGAAAAGCTTTTGAGCAGATTTGGGCTTGATTTCACTTCATTTGAACAGAAACACTATTTCAGCATTACTGGACTCAGAAAGCTGTAAACTGACAATCTTGATCATTGAAGTCCTAACATAAGTTTTTGTGCATATAACTTCTAACACATTAAAAACTGTCTTACAGCATTGCAGAAAACATTGTACTTCATAAGGCATAAGCTTGTTTCAGTTTGGCAAGATTTGCACTGAATACTGAATGAAACAGCTTTATCTAATAGAGAGAAAAGCTTTTGAGCAGATTTGGGCTTGATTTCACTTCATTTGAACAGAAACACTATTTCAACATTACTGGACTCAGAAAGCTGTAAACTGACAATCTTGATCATTGAAGTCCTAACATTATGTTTTGTGTATATAACTTCTAACACATTAAAAACTGTCTTACAGCATTGCAGAAAACATTTTATTTCATAAGACATAAGCTTGTTTCAGTTTGGCAAGATTTGCACTGAATATTGAATGAAACAGCTTTCTCTAATAGAGAGAAAAGCTTTTGAGCAGATTTGGGCTTGATTTCACTTCATTTGAACAGCAACACTATTTCAACATTACTGGACTCAGAAAGCTGTAAACTGACAATCTTGATCATTGCAGTCCTAACATTAGTTTTTGTGTATATAACTTCTAACACATTAAAAACTGTCTTACGGCATTGCAGAAAACATTTTATTTCTTAAGACATAAGCATGTTTCAGTTTGGTAAGATTTGCACTGAATACTGAATGAAACAGCTTTCTCTAATAGAGAGAAAAGCTTTTGAGCAGATTTGGGCTTGATTTCACTTCATTTGAACAGAAACACTATTTCAGCATTACTGGACTCAGAAAGCTGTAAACTGACAATCTTGATCATTGAAGTCCTAACATTAGTTTTTGTGTATATAACTTCTAACACATTAAAAACTGTCTTACAGCATTGCAGAAAACATTGTATTTCATAAGACATAAGCTTGTTTCAGTTTGGCAAGATTTGCACTGAATACTGAATGAAACAGCTTTAACTAATAGAGAGAAAAGCTTTTGAGCAGATTTGGGCTTGATTTCACTTCATTTGAACAGAAGCACTATTTCAACATTACTGGACTCAGAAAGCTGTAAACTGACAATCTTGATCATTGAAGTCCTAACATTAGTTTTTGTGCATATAACTTCTAACACATTAAAAACTGTCTTACAGCATTGCAGAAAACATTTTATTTCATAAGGCATAAGCATGTTTCAGTTTGGCAAGATTTGCACTGAATATTGAATGAAACAGCTTTCTCTAATAGAGAGACAAGCTTTTGAGCAGATTTGGGCTAGATTTCACTTCATTTGAACAGAAGCACTATTTCAGCATTACTGGACTCAGAAAGCTGTAAACTGACAATCTTGATCATTGAAGTCCTAACATAAGTTTTTGTGCATATAACTTCTAACACATTAAAAACTGTCTTACAGCATTGCAGAAAACATTTTATTAAATAAGACATAAGCTTGTTTCAGTTTGGCAAGATTTGCACTGAATACTGAATGAAACAGCTTTATCTAATAGAGAGAAAAGCTTTTGAGCAGATTTGGGCTTGATTTCACTTCATTTCAACAGAAACACTATTTCAGCATTACTGGACTCAGAAAGCTGTAAACTGACAATCTTGATCATTGAAGTCCTAACATAAGTTATTGTGCATATAACTTCTAACACATTAAAAACTGTCTTACAGCATTGCAGAAAACATTGTACTTCATAAGGCATAAGCTTGTTTCAGTTTGGCAAGATTTGCACTGAATACTGAATGAAACAGCTTTCTCTAATAGAGAGAAAAGCTTTTGAGCAGATTTGGGCTTGATTTCACTTCATTTGAACAGAAACACTATTTCAGCATTACTGGACTCAGAAAGCTGTAAACTGACAATCTTGATCATTGAAGTCCTAACATAAGTTTTTGTGCATATAACTTCTAACACATTAAAAACTGTCTTACAGCATTGCAGAAAACATTGTACTTCATAAGGCATAAGCTTGTTTCAGTTTGGCAAGATTTGCACTGAATACTGAATGAAACAGCTTTATCTAATAGAGAGAAAAGCTTTTGAGCAGATTTGGGCTTGATTTCACTTCATTTCAACAGAAACACTATTTCAACATTACTGGACTCAGAAAGCTGTAAACTGACAATCTTGATCATTGAAGTCCTAACATTATGTTTTGTGTATATAACTTCTAACACATTAAAAACTGTCTTACAGCATTGCAGAAAACATTTTATTTCATAAGACATAAGCTTGTTTCAGTTTGGCAAGATTTGCACTGAATATTGAATGAAACAGCTTTCTCTAATAGAGAGAAAAGCTTTTGAGCAGATTTGGGCTTGATTTCACTTCATTTGAACAGAAACACTATTTCAACATTACTGGACTCAGAAAGCTGTAAACTGACAATCTTGATCATTGCAGTCCTAACATTAGTTTTTGTGTATATAACTTCTAACACATTAAAAACTGTCTTACGGCATTGCAGAAAACATTTTATTTCTTAAGACATAAGCATGTTTCAGTTTGGTAAGATTTGCACTGAATACTGAATGAAACAGCTTTCTCTAATAGAGAGAAAAGCTTTTGAGCAGATTTGGGCTTGATTTCACTTCATTTGAACAGAAACACTATTTCAGCATTACTGGACTCAGAAAGCTGTAAACTGACAATCTTGATCATTGAAGTCCTAACATTAGTTTTTGTGTATATAACTTCTAACACATTAAAAACTGTCTTACAGCATTGCAGAAAACATTGTTTCCCTTTCGATACTTCACTCATACTGCGTATGGGGAAAAGCTCCTTTTTTCCTCGATACTGAAGCCTTTTTTCAATAACGCAGTGCAACTGCACTGCCATTGGTTTAATCTGTAAACTTTTTTAAACCAATGACAGCGCTGCGTAGCTGCGCGAGCCTGTGGCGATGCAGCGCGCCAAAGCCCGCCAGAATGGGCGGGGCGAATGGCTATATAAGCAGGCAATCGCCAGAGGAAATCAGATCTTACTCCTTCAGCGACGACTTCACTTCGTTGGATCTCTGCTGAACGCCTTCGCCTGGAACGAGCTCTCGCCGTCGAAGAGGCACCGCAGCGGACCAGCTGAGACCGCCGACCGCCTGCAGCGCCGGCGTACTCGCAGACAGCCGCTCTCAGCGCCGATCTCGGGCCGCCCGCTTCCCGCTTCCGGCCGCTTCTCAGCGATCTCCTGCCGCCATCCGGCGATCCTAAAAGAGCTTTTTCCAGCGGTTTTCACCGCTCTAAAAGAGCGTTTCTAACGCCGTTTTAACGGCGACGGCCATGCCGCGCCACAGCTGTGGCACATGCAGAGCCCCTCTGCATGAGGACGACGGCCATGGTGAGTGTGTTTTCTGCCTGGGTAAACCCCATGCTGAGGCTGCACTCACTGAGACTTCATGCTGCTTTTGTGAAAGCATGAGTCTCGCCTCTCTGCGCTCGCGGATTGCTTTCTTTAATGAAAGTAATCCCGCCCCTCGCGCCCTCCCGTCTTTTTCCTCCCGCGAGCCGGCCAGGAAAAGACAGCGGGGAAGAGGGGCCCAGCGCCCGGATTTGGGTGAGCTCACGCCGGCTCAGCGCCCGCGTGCCTCACCCTCTCCAATGAGAGAGCCGTCCCCTGTCCTCTTCTCACGCCCAGAGCAGCGTCCCTCGGCTGAAGCGAGCGACCTCGTCTCTTTTGGCGGATCTGAGGACGAGCCGCTTGACGACTCCATGTCACTCGCGGCTTCTGAAACGGAGGACTGGGCCGGCGATTCTGACCCCGCCCACCTGCCGTCACTGGAGCCCATCGACGCCAGAGCTGGGATGGATGCCGAGCTTCTCCGCATCCTCTCCAAGGCTGTTGAGGAACTCCATTTGGAGTGGGCCCCCCCTGAAGAGCCGACACGCAGCAGGCTGGACGAGTGGTACCTGCCAGGACGCCGCCAGGCCCCCCGCCAGCGACCTGCCCCATTCTTCCCTGAGGTCCACTAGGCGCGCTAAACCGCCTAGACGTCAGGGCCCCCGGCAAAGGATTGTGCTGGACCCGACGCCCATCGACGCCAGAGCTGGGATGGATGCCGAGCTTCTCCGCATCCTCTCCAAGGCTGTTGAGGAACTCCATTTGGAGTGGGCCCCCCCTGAAGAGCCGACACGCAGCAGGCTGGACGAGTGGTACCTGCCAGGACGCCGCCAGGCCCCCCGCCAGCGACCTGCCCCATTCTTCTCTGAGGTCCACTAGGCGCGCTAAACCGCCTAGACGTCAGGGCCCCCGGCAAAGGATTGTGCTGGACCCGACGCCCTCTAAATCCTCCTGATCGTTGGGGAAGAAAGAGGAAGGGGCAAAGTCCCGCTGCGGCCGGACCACCCCAGAAGCTCTCTCGCCTGTCTGCTGTGCGACCTGGGCCCACTGTTGTTGCGTCCACGCAAAGCGCCGTTGTTATGGCGAACACAATAAATATTTCACATTTTCAAAAAGAGAGCACTTTTCCTCTTCCACACTCGTCGGTGTTCAGGCCCCTGATCAGCGGTCTGCCATCCGACACTATCCAGCCCCTTGTCACGCGGGCCGAGGCCTGGCAGGCCATCCCCGGAGTGTCCAAGTGGGTGTTGGGGATAATAAAACACGGATACTCACTGCAGTTCGCCCGAAGACCCCTGCGTTTTCGCGGAGTGATTCCCACCTCGGTAGAGCCGGACGATGCTCAGGTCCTCTGCACCGAAGTGATGACGCTGTCAAGGAAGGGAGCCATAGAGATAGTTCCTCCCTCAGACAGCGGGTCGGGGTTCTACAGCCGTTATTTCCTTGTCCCCAAGAAAGATGGCGGTCTCAGACCCATCTTAGACCTCAGACACCTGAACCTTTCCCTCATGAAACGGAAGTTTAAGATGTTGACACTGAAGCAGATCCTCACGCAGATTTGCCCCGAGGACTGGTTCTTCTCGCTGGACCTGAAAGATGCTTACTTTCACATCCAGATAGCCCCCCATCACAGACGATTCTTGAGGTTCGCGTTCGAGGGTGTGGCTTACCAATATACAGTCCTTCCCTTTGGGCTGTCTCTAGCTCCCCGCACTTTCACGAAGTGCATGAACGAGGCGCTCTCCCCTCTGAGACAGATGGGAATTCGCATTCTGAACTATCTCGACGACTGGCTCATTCTAGCCCAGTCACGAACCGAGCTAGACCACAACAGATCCATGCTCCTGAGCCACTTACAGTGCCTAGGACTCAGGGTCAATTTCGCCAAGAGCTCACTGCTCCCCAGCCAACGTATTACGTTCCTGGGAGCAGTTTTCGACTCCGTCAATATGAGGGCGGTCATATCACCAGAGCGCGCTCTTGTACTTCAGCAGCTCGCGGCCTCTGTCAAGAACAAAGCCTGTTTCCCTCTGAAGTTCTTTCAGAGGATGCTAGGGCTGATGGTTTCCGCCTCCCCAGTTTTACAGCTCGGCCTCCTACGAATGAGGCCCTTGCAGTACTGGCTGAAACTCCGGGTCCCACCTCATGCTTGGCGGCACGGCCGCTTTCGCATCAGGGTCAACCAGGCCTGTCTAGCAGCCCTGGAGCCTTGGATGAACCCTGTTTGGTTCAGTCGTGGAGTACCCCTACAGGCGGTTTCCAGAAGGACGGTACTCTCAACAGATGCGTCCAACCTGGGTTGGGGTGCTCTGTGCGAGGGCAGACCAGCCTTCGGCTCGTGGTCGCACGAAGAAAGCCATCTTCATATCAACTGCCTCGAGATGCTGGCAGTGGAACGAGCCCTTCAATCCTTTCAGGCAATCTTGGAAGGGCGCCACATCCTAGTCCAGTCGGACAGCATGACAGTGGTGTCCTACATAAATCACCAAGGCGGCCTTTCGTCCAGCCGCCTCTGCGCACTGGCAAAGCGCCTCTTGGAATGGGCATTACCCAGGTTGCGATCGCTCAAGGCGACACACATACCTGGCAAGACGAATCTGGGAGCAGACATGCTTTCACGGAGCAATGTCCCCTCGGACGAGTGGATGCTCCATCCCCAGACAGTTCTCAAAATCTGGGAGATTTTCGGGAAGGCAGAGGTCGACCTCTTCGCCTCAGAAAGCAACTCTCATTGCCCAACTTATTTTTCAAAGGAAACAGATGCACTGGCCCACAACTGGCCCAGCCTCCTTCTTTATGCTTTTCCCCCGATTGCTCTGATCCCTCAGGTCATCAGACGAGTCAGGGAAGACAGACACAGAGTCCTCCTAGTGGCCCCACTCTGGAGGACCCAAGTTTGGTCCTCGGAGCTTTTCAGGCTTTCCATGAAAGCCCCATGGCCGATCCCCCTGAGGCGGGACCTCCTCTCTCAGGCGAACAGGACAATCTGGCATCCACAGCCAGAACTCTGGGCTCTGCATGTATGGTCCCTCGATGGGAGCCTCTGAGCCTCCCCGGGGACGTACTACACACCATTGCTCAGGCAAGAGCCCCGTCTACAAGACGCCTCTATGCCCAAAAATGGTCAGTCTTTGTTGACTGGTGCTTAGCACAAAACAAAGACCCTGTTGAGTGTGATGTATCTCCGATACTGTCATTTCTCCAGGAGCGTCTAGAAAAGGGTCTCACCCCTTCCACACTCAAAGTGTACGTAGCAGCCATTGCAGCATTTCATGCTCCTATTGCTGGCCAATCAGTGGGTCGACACAGCCTCATTGTGCGTTTCCTGAGAGGTGCTAGGCGGTTGAAGCCCCCACGCCCTCTTACCGTTCCCACTTGGGACCTTCACACGGTCCTTGGAGCACTCAAAGGACCTCCCTTTGAACCGCTGCGGTCAGCTGACCTTCGGCCCCTAACGCTCAAAACCGCTCTGCTACTTGCTCTAGCATCGGTCAAGCGTGTTGGCGATTTGCAGGCCCTCTCGGTGAGCCCTGCATGCCTTGAGTTTGGGCCCAATAACTCTAAGGTCATTTTAAAACCCAGGCATGGCTACGTACCTAAAGTGCTCTCGACGCCATTCAGAGCACAGGTAATTTCCCTCTCAGCTCTGCCTCCGTTGTCAGGTGAGCGAGAGCTGGATTTACTCTGCCCAGTGAGGGCTTTGAGAATTTACATTGAGCGGTCTCAGCCGTTCAGGCAATCTGACCAGCTTTTTGTCTGCTTTGGTGACCGCACCAAAGGGTCTTCGGTCTCAAAGCAACGCCTCTCGCGTTGGATAGTTGAAGCTATCGCTCTATGTTACTCCTCTATGGGCCTTGAGTGCCCCATAGGAGTTAGAGCCCACTCTACTAGAGGGATGGCCTCTTCATGGGCCTGGTCTAGTGGTGTCTCTATCAAGGACATCTGTGAGGCGGCCGGCTGGTCCTCGCCGTCCACTTTTGTCAGGTTCTATAACTTGGATATCCCGACCTTGCATGCTCGGGTTCTTTCGGTTTGATACGACAGCCTCTAGCAGACTCTGTCATCATGCCACCTCCAGTGAGCTAGCTCCCTCTCAGCAGTGTAGCGTCAAGGGTTCGATGGCTCCGGCCCTCTCACTTATCCTCTGGACCCCAGGGTGTTCAAGTTAAGTCTTGTCGTTCCCTACCGTGGCACGGCGCGGTTGAATTCGTTCCCCATACGCAGTATGAGTGAAGTATCGAAAGGGAACGTACTCGGTTACGAACGTAACCTCGGTTCCCTGAGATACGGAACGAGTACTGCGTTATATGCCGTGCCACGAGGCTGCGGGTTCAGTGTCGTCGCTTCAGTCGTATGACCTGATTTCCTCTGGCGATTGCCTGCTTATATAGCCATTCGCCCCGCCCATTCTGGCGGGCTTTGGCGCGCTGCATCGCCACAGGCTCGCGCAGCTACGCAGCGCTGTCATTGGTTTAAAAAAGTTTACAGATTAAACCAATGGCAGTGCAGTTGCACTGCGTTATTGAAAAAAGGCTTCAGTATCGAGGAAAAAAGGAGCTTTTCCCCATACGCAGTACTCGTTCCGTATCTCAGGGAACCGAGGTTACGTTCGTAACCGAGTACGATTTCATAAGACATAAGCTTGTTTCAGTTTGGCAAGATTTGCACTGAATACTGAATGAAACAGCTTTATCTAATAGAGAGAAAAGCTTTTGAGCAGATTTGGGCTTGATTTCACTTCATTTGAACAGAAGCACTATTTCAACATTACTGGACTCAGAAAGCTGTAAACTGACAATCTTGATCATTGAAGTCCTAACATTAGTTTTTGTGCATATAACTTCTAACACATTAAAAACTGTCTTACAGCATTGCAGAAAACATTTTATTTCATAAGACATAAGCATGTTTCAGTTTGGCAAGATTTGCACTGAATATTGAATGAAACAGCTTTCTCTAATAGAGAGACAAGCTTTTGAGCAGATTTGGGCTAGATTTCACTTCATTTGAACAGAAGCACTATTTCAGCATTACTGGACTCAGAAAGCTGTAAACTGACAATCTTGATCATTGAAGTCCTAACATAAGTTTTTGTGCATATAACTTCTAACACATTAAAAACTGTCTTACAGCATTGCAGAAAACATTTTATTAAATAAGACATAAGCTTGTTTCAGTTTGGCAAGATTTGCACTGAATACTGAATGAAACAGCTTTATCTAATAGAGAGAAAAGCTTTTGAGCAGATTTGGGCTTGATTTCACTTCATTTCAACAGAAACACTATTTCAGCATTACTGGACTCAGAAAGCTGTAAACTGACAATCTTGATCATTGAAGTCCTAACATAAGTTTTTGTGCATATAACTTCTAACACATTAAAAACTGTCTTACAGCATTGCAGAAAACATTGTATTTCATATGGCATAAGCATCTATCAGTTTGGTAAGATTTGCACTGAATACTGAATGAAACCGCATTCTCTATTAGAGAGACAAGCTTTTGAGCAGATTTGGGCTTGATTTCACTTCATTCGAACAGAAGCACTATTTCAACATTACTGGACTCAGAAAGCTGTAAACTGACAATCTTGATCATTGAAGTCCTAACATAAGTTTTTGTGCATATAACTTCTAACACATTAAAAACTGTCTTACAGCATTGCAGAAAACATTGTATTTCATAAGGCATAAGCATCTTTCAGTTTGGCAAGATTTGCACTGAATATTGAATGAAACAGCTTTCTCTAATAGAGAGAAAAGCTTTTGAGCAGATTTGGGCTTGATTTCACTTCATTTGAACAGAGGCACTATTTCAACATTACTGGACTCAGAAAGCTGTAAAACTGACAATCTTGATCATTGAAGTCCTAACATAAGTTTTTGTGCATATAACTTCTAACACATTAAAAACTGTCTTACAGCATTGCAGAAAACATTGTATTTCATAAGGCATAAGCATCTTTCAGTTTGGCAAGATTTGCACTGAATACTGAATGAAACAGCTTTCTCTAATAGAGAGAAAAGCTTTTGAGCAGATTTGGGCTTGATTTCACTTCATTTGAACAGATGCACTATTTCAACATTACTGGACTCAGAAAGCTGTAAACTGACAATCTTGATCATTGAAGTCCTAACATAAGTTCCTCTTCGGGAACTCGAGCTGCGTCGATCGCATTTGGGGAACGCCTTTGGCAAGAACAACTCTGAATATCGTGTGCAATCAGTCTTATTTACTGTTGTCTGTCCAGTATCATTAGACTACGATGCCTAAGTCTAAAGCTAAGACGAGACATTTGAAGGGCGAAACCAAATCGCGCTATAAACTGTGTGTTCCTCCATGCCAGCGCTACATCACGGCTGGGGACACACATGATTTATGCGTGGTTTGCCTGGGGTCGAAGCACGCTGAGTCGGCTCTCGAGGGAGCCGACTGTCCGCATTGTGAACGATTGCCAATGCGGACGCTTCGATCCCGGAGGGCTCTCTTCGAGGAGGGAGCCTTCGCCAGCGTTCCCCGCGGCTCTGGCCCCGCTTCTGCTGAGGCAGAGCGGCTGCTGCACTCGTGGGGTTCGCAGGTGGATCTGGCAGAGGGAATGGAGACGGGCACGTCCTTATCTCCTTCCTCATCTGCTAGATCTGGCGCCCAAACCCTGGGATCGGAAGCACGCTCGTCGGTTTCTTCCGCCCAGGGCGAGGGGTCGACACTCCACCTCTCTTCGTCTGATGAGGTGGATGTGGAGACAGTTGGCAGGGATTCGCCACCCCTTTCGCCCCAGTATGAGGAGCTGCTGGAGGTGGTTACTCGCGCAGTCGAGAAGTTAAAAATAGACTGGCCCCCACAAAAATCACATGAACCGCAGAGAAGTAAATTAGATGAGCGGTATCTCAGGCCCAGACAACCACCTCCAGCCCGGAGCCTTCCCTTTTTTCCCGACCTCCATGATGAGATAGCGAGGTCGTGGAAACATCCATATTCCAACCCGTCTTTTCGGCCCTGTAGTAATTCGCAGTATTATGGGAATGTGACAGGGCTCGATGAGCGTGGTTACAGAGCGATGCCACGGGTTGAACAGACGCTTGCGGGCTATCTGTCACCCGGTTCGGCGTCGTCTCTGAAGGCTCCGGCCTTGCCTACTAAAGCATTAAGAACGACATCAGGGTTAGTGGGCAAGGGCTATGTGGCAGCAGGTCAGGCAGGGGCGTGCCTTCACACCATGGCAGTCCTTCAAGCATATCAGGCCGACCTGTTGAGAGATGTAGACGAGGGAGAGGGGATCAAGTCCGACGATATTGCAGAGCTTAGACGGACCGCTGATCTCTCCCTCCGCGCCACCAAAGAGACCGCTCGCGCAATTGGGCGGTCTATGGCAGCCTTGGTGGCCGCGGAGAGGCATTTATGGCTGAACCTGTCCCAAATTAAAGACCGTGACAGGTTCTGCCTCCTGGACGCCCCGCTCCAAGCCTCGGGCCTGTTCGGCGACACAGTCAATACTGTCGTCGACAGGTTCCAGGAGGCCCGTAAGCAGGCGGCGGCGTTCCAGAGTTTCCTCCCTCGTCGCTCTTGTGGGTTATCTGGACGGGAGATACCCACGCCACTAGCAGGCTCCTCATACCGCGAGGCTCAAAAGCAGAGCGTCGCCACTCGTGCTCCCCCACGCCGGGACCAAGGGTCTAAGCGACGCTCTGAGTCGGGGGCTCCTAGATTAAAATCAGACCTTCGTACTATTATCGAAGCTAGGAAGTCCTCGACAAAGAGGTCCTGACGCCATGCTACCAGTGACCTCGAGGGTAGCCCCTACGGGGTCAGAGCGGTACTCACCTTAGTATACGGTGCCCGCCTCTCCCCGGTACCCTGCTCTCTCCCGCGAGCGTCCCTCCCAGTTATTTCCGCCCGTGAGCGTAGCGGAGCTGGGAAGCTCGCCTCCCCTTCGGGGGCCTCTTACACCAGAGATCAGTCTCGAGAGACTGATTCCCTTAGTACATTTTCGAGCAGCGTGGAAACTTCTGCCAAATGTATCTCAATGGGTCCTGCACACAGTAGAAAGAGGCTACGCTATTCAATTCGGCCGTCCACCGCCGAGATTCAATGGGGTTACACCGACAGTCGTCGGCCCCCAGCAGGCTCTGGTTATGGAACAAGAAGTGAATACCCTATTAAGGAAGGAGGCCATCGAGGTGGTCCCTCCTCTAGACAGGGAATCCGGGTTCTACAGCCGGTATTTCATAGTTCCAAAGAAGGATGGGGGGTTGCGTCCGATCTTAGACCTACGTCAGTTAAACCTCTCAGTTATGTCACTGAAGTTCAAAATGCTTACTGTCAAACAGGTTGTAGCTCAAATCAGATCCGAGGACTGGTTTGTCACGATAGATCTCAAAGACGCATACTTCCACATATCCATCCTTCCACAACACAGGAAGTTTCTGAGGTTCGCTTTCGGGGGCAAAGCTTATCAATATCGAGTACTTCCATTCGGCCTTGCACTCTCACCCCGCACATTCACGAAGTGTGTAGATGCGGCTCTGGTACCCCTCCGTATGCAGGGCATCCGCATTCTAAATTATATCGACGATTGGTTGATCTTAGCTCAATCAGAGCAGATGGCGGTTCGACATCGAGATGTCGTTCTCGCACACATGGGGGAGCTGGGTTTGAGACTGAATGCCAAGAAGAGTGTACTTTCTCCAGTTCAGAGAACCACCTATCTAGGCGTAGTATGGGATTCGACCACGATGCAGGCACGTATGTCTCCTGCTCGGATCGAGTCGATCCTCACATCAGTCAAGAGAGTCAGAGAAGGCCAGTCACTCACTGTGAAGCAGTTTCAGAGACTGTTAGGGCTCATGGCAGCTGCGTCCAACGTGATACCTTTTGGTCTCCTGCACATGAGGCCCCTTCAGTGGTGGCTCAAGACCAAGGGGTTTTCCCCGAGGGGAAATCCTTTCCGAACTATTCAGGTCACGCGGCGATGCCTTCGTGCCTTAGACATATGGAAGAAACCTTGGTTCTTGAATCAGGGCCCGGTGCTGGGAGCTCTTGGTCGCCGTGTAACGCTAGCGACAGATGCGTCCCTCACCGGTTGGGGTGCGGTCATGAGTGGCCACCCTGCCCGCGGTCTGTGGAGCGGTCGCCATCTGACATGGCACATCAATTGTCTAGAAATGCTAGCAGTGTATCGAGCTTTAAAATATTTCCTCCCAGACCTGAGAGGCTGTCATGTGTTAGTGCGCACCGACAACACAGCGGTAGTCTCTTATATCAATCACCAGGGGGGTCTGCGTTCACGCCCCTTGTACAAGCTGGTGTACCAGATCCTCCTGTGGTCCCAGGGCAAACTCCTCTCGTTAAGAGCAGTGTATATTCCTGGGCGATTGAATGTGGGAGCAGACATGCTGTCGAGACAGGGGCCAAGGCCCGGGGAATGGATGCTTCATCCCGAGGTGGTGAAGCAGATATGGCAAATATTTGGAAAAGCTCAGGTGGACCTCTTCGCGACTCGAGAGACATCGCAATGTCCCCTCTGGTTCTCTCTAGTTCACCCAGCTCCACTGGGACTAGATGCCATGGCACAGACTTGGCCGAGGCTTCGTCTGTATGCCTTTCCCCCCATCGCTCTGCTCCCGGGAGTTCTGGCGAGAGTACGCCGGGACGGGGTCCGTCTGTTGTTAGTAGCCCCGTTCTGGCCGGGCCGAGTATGGTTCGCAGATCTGATTTCTCTCCTCGACGGCTCTCCATGGCAGATTCCGATCAGGACAGATCTACTCTCTCAGGCGCAGGGCAAAATAATTCACCCTCGCCCGGAGTTGTGGAAGCTGTGGGTGTGGCCCCTGAGGGGGCACATCTGTTAGCAGCTGGTCTCTCAACCGAGGTTGTTGAGACCCTACTCCAATCCAGAGCTCCCTCTACGAGGAAACTGTACGCCCTGAAGTGGAAATTCTTCACTTCATGGTGCAGAGATCGCCACCTTGACCCTGTTAACTGCCCAGTTGGTACAGTTCTGGAGTTTTTACAAGCTAGGCTCTCTGCGGGGTTGACCCACTCCACCTTAAAGGTGTACGTGGCGGCCATAGCTGCTTACCACGTCCCTTTCAGTGACCAGTCACTGGGTAGACACCCCCTAGTTACACGTTTCCTCCGAGGTGCACTGAGGCTGAGACCTCCAGTACGGTCCCGTATTCCCCCATGGGATCTGGTTGTGGTGTTAGAGGCTCTCTGCAAAGCTCCATTCGAGCCAATTCAAGAAATATCAGACAGACATCTGACACTTAAGACTGCCCTATTATTGGCTATTACTTCTCTAAAGAGAGTTGGAGATCTCCAGGCCCTCTCGGTGGCCCCTAATTATCTAGACTTTGCCCCTGGTATGGCCAAAGCATTTCTTTACCCTCGAGCGGGTTATATTCTTAAAGTTCCCTCTGTCACACCACAACCTGTCGTACTGCAGGCCTTCTGTCCTCCTCCCTTTCGGGAGCCAGACCAGGTGAAGCTAAATTGTATGTGTCCAGTGCGAGCACTGGACGCATACGTCCACAGAGCTGCCCTGTGGAGAAAATCCGACCAATTGCTTGTATGCTACGGTCCTACTAACAGGGGTTCTCCTGCCTCTAAGCAGACCCTTAGCCGTTGGATAGTCGAGGCTATCAACGAGTCATATGAGTCCTCTGGTCTTCCCCTTCCTTTGGGAGCCAAGGCTCACTCTACGCGGAGTATGGCTGCCTCTAAGGCCTTCCTGACAGGTGTGTCCCTCTTGGACATCGGCAACGCTGCGGGGTGGTCCACGCCCTCTACATTTGCCAGATTTTACAATCTCGATATGCGAGCCGCTCCTGGCTCTTCTGTCCTCTCGTCCTAAGCTGTGCTCTACGGATACACACTAGGCAGGGGTTTGGTAGTCTGGCAGCGTTGGCACATCGTTCCCCAAATGCGATCGACGCAGCTCGAGTTCCCGAAGAGGAACGTCCCTAGGTTACGTACGTAACCCTAGTTCCTCGAGGGAACGAGACGCTGCGTCGCCGAGCCATACTCCTGGCACCCCTGCCTGCGCTTGCTTCCCTACTCGAAGCTGAAGCCAGCTGCGTGGCACGTGCCTTTATAGCTTCCTGGTCGCTACGTCACCCCGTCCGTGACGTCACGCTCTTCCATTGAACTGATTGCACACGATATTCAGAGTTGTTCTTGCCAAAGGCGTTCCCCAAATGCGATCGACGCAGCGTCTCGTTCCCTCGAGGAACTAGGGTTACGTACGTAACCTAGGGACGTTTTTGTGCATATAACTTCTAACACATTAAAAACTGTCTTACAGCATTGCAGAAAACATTGTATTTCATAAGGCATAAGCATCTTTCAGTTTGGCAAGATTTGCACTGAATATTGAATGAAACAGCTTTCTCTATTAGAGAGACAAGCTTTTGAGCAGATTTGGGCTAGATTTCACTTCATTTGAACAGTAGCACTATTTCAACATTACTGGACTCAGAAAGCTGTAAACTGACAATCTTGATCATTGAAGTTTTCTGCAATGCTGTAAGACAGTTTTTAATGTGTTAGAAGTTATATGCACAAAAACTTATGTTAGATAAGTTTTTGTGCATATAACTTCTAACACATTAAAAACTGTCTTACAGCATTGCAGAAAACTTTGTAGTTCATAAGGCATTAGCATCTTTCAGTTTGGCAAGATTTGCACTGAATACTGAATGAAACAGCTTTCTCTATAGAGAGAAAAGCTTTTGAGCAGATTTGGGCTTGATTTTACTTCATTTGAACAGATGCACTATTTCAACATTACTGGACTCAGAAAGCTGTAAACTGACAATCTTGATCATTGAAGTCCTAACATAAGTTTTTGTGCATATAACTTCTAACACATTAAAAACTGTCTTACAGCATTACAGAAAACATTGTATTTCATAAGGCATAAGCATCTTTCAGTTTGGCAAGATTTGCACTGAATACTGAATGAAACAGCTTTCTCTACTAGAGAGAAAAGCTATTGAGCAGATTTGGGCTTGATTTCACTTCATTTGAACAGAGGCACTATTTCAACATTACTGGACTCAGAAAGCTGTAAACTGACAATCTTGATCATTGAAGTCCTAACATAAGTTTTTGTGCATATAACTTCTAACACATTAAAAACTGTCTTACAGCATTGCAGCAAACATTATATTTCATAAGGCATAAGCATCTTTCAGTTTGGCAAGATTTGCACTGAATATTGAATGAAACAGCTTTCTCTATTAGAGAGACAAGCTTTTGAGCAGATTTGGGCTAGATTTCACTTCATTTGAACAGTAGCACTATTTCAACATTACTGGACTCAGAAAGCTGTAAACTGACAATCTTGATCATTGAAGTCCTAACATAAGATTTTGTGCATATAACTTCTAACACATTAAAAACTGTCTTACAGCATTGCAGAAAACATTGTATTTCATAAGGCATAAGCATTTTTCAGTTTAGCAAGATTTGCACTGAATATTGAATGAAACAGCTTTCTCTAATAGAGAGAAAAGCTTTTGAGCAGATTTGGGCTTGATTTCACTTCATTTGAACAGAGGCACTATTTCAACATTACTGGACTCAGAAAGCTGTAAACTGACAATCTTGATCATTGAAGTCCTAACATAAGTTTTTGTGCATATAACTTCTAACACATTAAAAACTGTCTTACAGCATTGCAGCAAACATTATATTTCATAAGGCATAAGCATCTTTCAGTTTGGCAAGATTTGCACTGAATATTGAATGAAACAGCTTTCTCTATTAGAGAGACAAGCTTTTGAGCAGATTTGGGCTAGATTTCACTTCATTTGAACAGTAGCACTATTTCAACATTACTGGACTCAGAAAGCTGTAAACTGACAATCTTGATCATTGAAGTCCTAACATAAGATTTTGTGCATATAACTTCTAACACATTAAAAACTGTCTTACAGCATTGCAGAAAACATTGTATTTCATAAGGCATAAGCATTTTTCAGTTTAGCAAGATTTGCACTGAATATTGAATGAAACAGCTTTCTCTAATAGAGAGAAAAGCTTTTGAGCAGATTTGGGCTTGATTTCACTTCATTTGAACAGAGGCACTATTTCAACATTACTGGACTCAGAAAGCTGTAAAACTGACAATCTTGATCATTGAAGTCCTAACATAAGTTTTTGTGCATATAACTTCTAACACATTAAAAACTGTCTTACAGCATTGCAGAAAACATTGTATTTCATGAGGCATAAGCATCTTTCAGTTTGGCAAGATTTGCACTGAATACTGAATGAAACAGCTTTCTCTAATAGAGAGAAAAGCTTTTGAGCAGATTTGGGCTTGATTTCACTTCATTTGAACATATGCACTATTTCAACATTACTGGACTCAGAAAGCTGTAAACTGACAATCTTGATCATTGAAGTCCTAACATAAGTTTTTGTGCATATAAATTCTAACACATTAAAAACTGTCTTACAGCATTGCAGAAAACTTTGTATTTCATAAGGCATAAGCATCTTTCAGTTTGGCAAGATTTGCACTGAATACTGAATGAAACAGCTTTCTCTACTAGAGAGAAAAGCTATTGAGCAGATTTGGGCTTGATTTCACTTCATTTGAACAGAGGCACTATTTCAACATTACTGGACTCAGAAAGCTGTAAACTGACAATCTTGATCATTGAAGTCCTAACATAAGTTTTTGTGCATATAACTTCTAACACATTAAAAACTGTCTTACAGCATTGCAGAAAACATAGTATTTCATATGGCATAAGCATCTTTCAGTTTGGCAAGATTTGCACTGAATACTGAATGAAACAGCTTTCTCTATTAGAGAGACAAGCTTTTGAGCAGATTTGGGCTAGATTTCACTTCATTTGAAAAGAGGCACTATTTCAACATTACTGGACTCAGAAAGCTGTAAACTGACAATCTTGATCATTGAAGTCCTAACATAAGTTTTTGTGCATATAACTTCTAACACATTAAAAACTGTCTTACAGCATTGCAGCAAACATTGTATTTCATAAGGCATAAGCATATTTCAGTTTGGCTAGATTTGCACTGAATATTGAATGAAACAGCTTTCTCTATTAGAGAGACAAGCTTTTGAGCAGATTTGGGCTAGATTTCACTTCATTTGAACAGTAGCACTATTTCAACATTACTGGTCTCAGAAAGCTGTAAACTGACAATCTTGATCATTGAAGTCCTAACATAAGTTTTTGTGCATATAACTTCTAACACATTAAAAACTGTCTTACAGCATTGCAGAAAACATTGTATTTCATGAGGCATAAGCATCTTTCAGTTTGGCAAGATTTGCACTGAATACTGAATGAAACAGCTTTCTCTAATAGAGAGAAAAGCTTTTGAGCAGATTTGGGCTTGATTTCACTTCATTTGAACATATGCACTATTTCAACATTACTGGACTCAGAAAGCTGTAAACTGACAATCTTGATCATTGAAGTCCTAACATAAGTTTTTGTGCATATAAATTCTAACACATTAAAAACTGTCTTACAGCATTGCAGAATACTTTGTATTTCATAAGGCATAAGCATCTTTCAGTTTGGCAAGATTTGCACTGAATACTGAATGAAACAGCTTTCTCTACTAGAGAGAAAAGCTATTGAGCAGATTTGGGCTTGATTTCACTTCATTTGAACAGAGGCACTATTTCAACATTACTGGACTCAGAAAGCTGTAAACTGACAATCTTGATCATTGAAGTCCTAACATAAGTTTTTGTGCATATAACTTCTAACACATTAAAAACTGTCTTACAGCATTGCAGAAAACATAGTATTTCATATGGCATAAGCATCTTTCAGTTTGGCAAGATTTGCACTGAATACTGAATGAAACAGCTTTCTCTATTAGAGAGACAAGCTTTTGAGCAGATTTGGGCTAGATTTCACTTCATTTGAAAAGAGGCACTATTTCAACATTACTGGACTCAGAAAGCTGTAAACTGACAATCTTGATCATTGAAGTCCTAACATAAGTTTTTGTGCATATAACTTCTAACACATTAAAAACTGTCTTACAGCATTGCAGCAAACATTGTATTTCATAAGGCATAAGCATATTTCAGTTTGGCTAGATTTGCACTGAATATTGAATGAAACAGCTTTCTCTATTAGAGAGACAAGCTTTTGAGCAGATTTGGGCTAGATTTCACTTCATTTGAACAGTAGCACTATTTCAACATTACTGTACTCAGAAAGCTGTAAACTGACAATCTTGATCATTGAAGTCCTAACATAAGTTTTTGTGCATATAACTTCTAACACATTAAAAACTGTCTTACAGCATTGCAGAAAACATTGTATTTCATAAGGCATAAGCATCTTTCAGTTTAGCAAGATTTGCAGTGAATATTGAATGAAACAGCTTTCTCTATTAGAGAGAAAAGCTTTTGAGCAGATTTGGGCTTGATTTCACTTCATTTGAACAGAGGCACTATTTCAACATTACTGGACTCAGAAAGCTGTAAACTGACAATCTTGATCATTGAAGTCCTAACATAAGTTTTTGAGCAAATAACTTCTAACACATTAAAAACTGTCTTACAGCATTGCAGCAAACATTGTATTTCATAAGGCATAAGCATCTTTCAGTTTGGCAAGATTTGCACTGAATATTGAATGAAACAGCTTTCTCTATTAGAGAGACAAGCTTTTGAGCAGAATTGGGCTAGATTTCACTTCATTTGAAAAGTAGCACTATTTCAACATTACTGGACTCAGAAAGCTGTAAACTGACAATCTTGATCATTGAAGTCCTAACATAAGTTTTTGTGCATATAACTTCTAACACATTAAAAACTGTCTTACAGCATTGCAGAAAACATTGTAGTTCATGAGGCATAAGCATCTTTCAGTTTGGCAAGATTTGCACTGAATACTGAATGAAACAGCTTTCTCTACTAGAGAGAAAAGCTTTTGAGCAGATTTGGGCTCGGTTTCACTTCATTTGAACAGATGCACTATTTCAACATTACTGGACTCAGAAATCTGTAAACTGACAATCTTGATCATTGAAGTCCTAACATAAGTTTTTGTGCATATAACTTCTAACACATTAAAAACTGTCTTACAGCATTGCAGAAAACATAGTATTTCATATGGCATAAGCATCTTTCAGTTTGGCAAGATTTGCACTGAATACTGAATGAAACAGCTTTCTCTATTAGAGAGACAAGCTTTTGAGCAGATTTGGGCTAGATTTCACTTCATTTGAACAGAGGCACTATTTCAACATTACTGGACTCAGAAAGCTGTAAACTGACAATCTTGATCATTGAAGTCCTAACATAAGTTTTTGTGCATATAACTTCTAACACATTAAAAACTGTCTTACAGCATTGCAGAAAACATTGTATTTCATAAGGCATAAGCATCTTTCAGTTTGGCAAGATTTGCACTGAATATTGAATGAAACAGCTCTCTCTAATAGAGAGAAAAGCTTTTGAGCAGATTTGGGCTTGATTTCACTTCATTTGAACAGAGGCACTATTTCAACATTACTGGACTCAGAAAGCTGTAAAACTGACAATCTTGATCATTGAAGTCCTAACATAAGTTTTTGTGCATATAACTTCTAACACATTAAAAACTGTCTTACAGCATTGCAGAAAACATTGTATTTCATAAGGCATAAGCATCTTTCAGTTTGGCAAGATTTGCACTGAATGCTGAATGAAACAGCTTTCTCTAATAGAGAGAAAAGCTTTTGAGCAGATTTGGGCTTGATTTCACTTCATTTGAACAGATGCACTATTTCAACATTACTGGACTCAGAAAGCTGTAAACTGACAATCTTGATCACTGAAGTTTTCTGCAATGCTGTAAGACAGTTTTTAATGTGTTAGAAGTTATATGCACAAAAACTTATGTTAGATAAGTTTTTGTGCATATAACTTCTAACACATTAAAAACTGTCTTACAGCATTGCAGAAAACTTTGTAGTTCATAAGGCATTAGCATCTTTCAGTTTGGCAAGATTTGCACTGAATACTGAATGAAACAGCTTTCTCTATAGAGAGAAAAGCTTTTGAGCAGATTTGGGCTTGATTTCACTTCATTTGAACAGATGCACTATTTCAACATTACTGGACTCAGAAAGCTGTAAACTGACAATCTTGATCATTGAAGTCCTAACATAAGTTTTTGTGCATATAACTTCTAACACATTAAAAACTGTCTTACAGCATTACAGAAAACATTGTATTTCATAAGGCATAAGCATCTTTCAGTTTGGCAAGATTTGCACTGAATACTGAATGAAACAGCTTTCTCTACTAGAGAGAAAAGCTATTGAGCAGATTTGGGCTTGATTTCACTTCATTTGAACAGAGGCACTATTTCAACATTACTGGACTCAGAAAGCTGTAAACTGACAATCTTGATCATTGAAGTCCTAACATAAGTTTTTGTGCATATAACTTCTAACACATTAAAAACTGTCTTACAGCATTGCAGCAAACATTATATTTCATAAGGCATAAGCATCTTTCAGTTTGGCAAGATTTGCACTGAATATTGAATGAAACAGCTTTCTCTATTAGAGAGACAAGCTTTTGAGCAGATTTGGGCTAGATTTCACTTCATTTGAACAGTAGCACTATTTCAACATTACTGGACTCAGAAAGCTGTAAACTGACAATCTTGATCATTGAAGTCCTAACATAAGATTTTGTGCATATAACTTCTAACACATTAAAAACTGTCTTACAGCATTGCAGAAAACATTGTATTTCATAAGGCATAAGCATTTTTCAGTTTAGCAAGATTTGCACTGAATATTGAATGAAACAGCTTTCTCTAATAGAGAGAAAAGCTTTTGAGCAGATTTGGGCTTGATTTCACTTCATTTGAACAGAGGCACTATTTCAACATTACTGGACTCAGAAAGCTGTAAAACTGACAATCTTGATCATTGAAGTCCTAACATAAGTTTTTGTGCATATAACTTCTAACACATTAAAAACTGTCTTACAGCATTGCAGAAAACATTGTATTTCATGAGGCATAAGCATCTTTCAGTTTGGCAAGATTTGCACTGAATACTGAATGAAACAGCTTTCTCTAATAGAGAGAAAAGCTTTTGAGCAGATTTGGGCTTGATTTCACTTCATTTGAACATATGCACTATTTCAACATTACTGGACTCAGAAAGCTGTAAACTGACAATCTTGATCATTGAAGTCCTAACATAAGTTTTTGTGCATATAAATTCTAACACATTAAAAACTGTCTTACAGCATTGCAGAAAACTTTGTATTTCATAAGGCATAAGCATCTTTCAGTTTGGCAAGATTTGCACTGAATACTGAATGAAACAGCTTTCTCTACTAGAGAGAAAAGCTATTGAGCAGATTTGGGCTTGATTTCACTTCATTTGAACAGAGGCACTATTTCAACATTACTGGACTCAGAAAGCTGTAAACTGACAATCTTGATCATTGAAGTCCTAACATAAGTTTTTGTGCATATAACTTCTAACACATTAAAAACTGTCTTACAGCATTGCAGAAAACATAGTATTTCATATGGCATAAGCATCTTTCAGTTTGGCAAGATTTGCACTGAATACTGAATGAAACAGCTTTCTCTATTAGAGAGACAAGCTTTTGAGCAGATTTGGGCTAGATTTCACTTCATTTGAAATGAGGCACTATTTCAACATTACTGGACTCAGAAAGCTGTAAACTGACAATCTTGATCATTGAAGTCCTAACATAAGTTTTTGTGCATATAACTTCTAACACATTAAAAACTGTCTTACAGCATTGCAGCAAACATTGTATTTCATAAGGCATAAGCATATTTCAGTTTGGCTAGATTTGCACTGAATATTGAATGAAACAGCTTTCTCTATTAGAGAGACAAGCTTTTGAGCAGATTTGGGCTAGATTTCACTTCATTTGAACAGTAGCACTATTTCAACATTACTGGTCTCAGAAAGCTGTAAACTGACAATCTTGATCATTGAAGTCCTAACATAAGTTTTTGTGCATATAACTTCTAACACATTAAAAACTGTCTTACAGCATTGCAGAAAACATTGTATTTCATAAGGCATAAGCATCTTTCAGTTTAGCAAGATTTGCACTGAATATTGAATGAAACAGCTTTCTCTAATAGAGAGAAAAGCTTTTGAGCAGATTTGGGCTTGATTTCACTTCATTTGAACAGAGGCACTATTTCAACATTACTGGACTCAGAAAGCTGTAAAACTGACAATCTTGATCATTGAAGTCCTAACATAAGTTTTTGTGCATATAACTTCTAACACATTAAAAACTGTCTTACAGCATTGCAGAAAACATTGTATTTCATGAGGCATAAGCATCTTTCAGTTTGGCAAGATTTGCACTGAATACTGAATGAAACAGCTTTCTCTAATAGAGAGAAAAGCTTTTGAGCAGATTTGGGCTTGATTTCACTTCATTTGAACATATGCACTATTTCAACATTACTGGACTCAGAAAGCTGTAAACTGACAATCTTGATCATTGAAGTCCTAACATAAGTTTTTGTGCATATAAATTCTAACACATTAAAAACTGTCTTACAGCATTGCAGAAAACATTGTATTTCATAAGGCATAAGCATCTTTCAGTTTGGCAAGATTTGCACTGAATATTGAATGAAACAGCTTTCTCTATTAGAGAGACAAGCTTTTGAGCAGATTTGGGCTAGATTTCACTTCATTTGAACAGTAGCACTATTTCAACATTACTGGACTCAGAAAGCTGTAAACTGACAATCTTGATCATTGAAGTTTTCTGCAATGCTGTAAGACAGTTTTTAATGTGTTAGAAGTTATATGCACAAAAACTTATGTTAGATAAGTTTTTGTGCATATAACTTCTAACACATTAAAAACTGTCTTACAGCATTGCAGAAAACTTTGTAGTTCATAAGGCATTAGCATCTTTCAGTTTGGCAAGATTTGCACTGAATACTGAATGAAACAGCTTTCTCTATAGAGAGAAAAGCTTTTGAGCAGATTTGGGCTTGATTTCACTTCATTTGAACAGATGCACTATTTCAACATTACTGGACTCAGAAAGCTGTAAACTGACAATCTTGATCATTGAAGTCCTAACATAAGTTTTTGTGCATATAACTTCTAACACATTAAAAACTGTCTTACAGCATTACAGAAAACATTGTATTTCATAAGGCATAAGCATCTTTCAGTTTGGCAAGATTTGCACTGAATACTGAATGAAACAGCTTTCTCTACTAGAGAGAAAAGCTATTGAGCAGATTTGGGCTTGATTTCACTTCATTTGAACAGAGGCACTATTTCAACATTACTGGACTCAGAAAGCTGTAAACTGACAATCTTGATCATTGAAGTCCTAACATAAGTTTTTGTGCATATAACTTCTAACACATTAAAAACTGTCTTACAGCATTGCAGCAAACATTATATTTCATAAGGCATAAGCATCTTTCAGTTTGGCAAGATTTGCACTGAATATTGAATGAAACAGCTTTCTCTATTAGAGAGACAAGCTTTTGAGCAGATTTGGGCTAGATTTCACTTCATTTGAACAGTAGCACTATTTCAACATTACTGGACTCAGAAAGCTGTAAACTGACAATCTTGATCATTGAAGTCCTAACATAAGTTTTTGTGCATATAAATTCTAACACATTAAAAACTGTCTTACAGCATTGCAGAAAACATTGTATTTCATAAGGCATAAGCATCTTTCAGTTTGGCAAGATTTGCACTGAATATTGAATGAAACAGCTTTCTCTATTAGAGAGACAAGCTTTTGAGCAGATTTGGGCTAGATTTCACTTCATTTGAACAGTAGCACTATTTCAACATTACTGGACTCAGAAAGCTGTAAACTGACAATCTTGATCATTGAAGTTTTCTGCAATGCTGTAAGACAGTTTTTAATGTGTTAGAAGTTATATGCACAAAAACTTATGTTAGATAAGTTTTTGTGCATATAACTTCTAACACATTAAAAACTGTCTTACAGCATTGCAGAAAACTTTGTAGTTCATAAGGCATTAGCATCTTTCAGTTTGGCAAGATTTGCACTGAATACTGAATGAAACAGCTTTCTCTATAGAGAGAAAAGCTTTTGAGCAGATTTGGGCTTGATTTCACTTCATTTGAACAGATGCACTATTTCAACATTACTGGACTCAGAAAGCTGTAAACTGACAATCTTGATCTTTGAAGTCCTAACATAAGTTTTTGTGCATATAACTTCTAACACATTAAAAACTGTCTTACAGCATTACAGAAAACATTGTATTTCATAAGGCATAAGCATCTTTCAGTTTGGCAAGATTTGCACTGAATACTGAATGAAACAGCTTTCTCTACTAGAGAGAAAAGCTATTGAGCAGATTTGGGCTTGATTTCACTTCATTTGAACAGAGGCACTATTTCAACATTACTGGACTCAGAAAGCTGTAAACTGACAATCTTGATCATTGAAGTCCTAACATAAGTTTTTGTGCATATAACTTCTAACACATTAAAAACTGTCTTACAGCATTGCAGCAAACATTATATTTCATAAGGCATAAGCATCTTTCAGTTTGGCAAGATTTGCACTGAATATTGAATGAAACAGCTTTCTCTATTAGAGAGACAAGCTTTTGAGCAGATTTGGGCTTGATTTCACTTCATTTGAACAGTAGCACTATTTCAACATTACTGGACTCAGAAAGCTGTAAACTGACAATCTTGATCATTGAAGTCCTAACATAAGATTTTGTGCATATAACTTCTAACACATTAAAAACTGTCTTACAGCATTGCAGAAAACATTGTATTTCATAAGGCATAAGCATTTTTCAGTTTAGCAAGATTTGCACTGAATATTGAATGAAACAGCTTTCTCTAATAGAGAGAAAAGCTTTTAAGCAGATTTGGGCTTGATTTCACTTCATTTGAACAGAGGCACTATTTCAACATTACTGGACTCAGAAAGCTGTAAACTGACAATCTTGATCATTGAAGTCCTAACATAAGATTTTGTGCATATAACTTCTAACACATTAAAAACTGTCTTACAGCATTGCAGAAAACATTGTATTTCATAAGGCATAAGCATTTTTCAGTTTAGCAAGATTTGCACTGAATATTGAATGAAACAGCTTTCTCTAATAGAGAGAAAAGCTTTTGAGCAGATTTGGGCTTGATTTCACTTCATTTGAACAGAGGCACTATTTCAACATTACTGGACTCAGAAAGCTGTAAAACTGACAATCTTGATCATTGAAGTCCTAACATAAGTTTTTGTGCATATAACTTCTATACGGTGTACATTTTAGGACATCCTCAGACCTCAGTCATCAAATGAAAAGGCGTCATGCCTCAGACTAAAAGGCTTCAGTCATCGGACAAAACGGCATCGCGTCTCTGACTGAAAAGCTTCAGGTCTCAGGAAAAACGACGTCAGGTGTCATACAATTAACGTTAACATCAGACGAAACAGACTCAGAAAAAAAGTCATCAGACAAAACGGACTCGGACAAAGTGTCATCAGACGAAACGGACTCAGACAAAAAGTCATCAAACGAAAAGGACTCAGGTGGAGAATCGCGTTGCCCCGCCCCATGTGACGTCACACGCACGCCGTTCACAGGAAGTAGTAATGGTTGATTGATGGCAAAAGGAGGTAAGCAGCGCATACCTGTCAAGTATCCCGTTTTGGCCGGGAAAGTCACGTATTTCACCCTTCTTTCCCGCCGTCCTCCCGTATTAGTATTTTCCCGTAAATCTCCCGTATTTAATTTTTTTTTTATTTTAACCTGCGTTATTAATAAAATAATAATAATAAAAACATTCCCAATCTGAGCTCTGTCACTAGTCTCGCGATAACTGCCACCTGTAGTAGCCTGTCGCGAGGGTGTGTGAGGTCAGGTGACATGAGTTATAACGCGGGAAAAACAACAACAAGAAAATAAAAAACCGAGACGGATGATGGATGCTACGATAGAGAGTGAAGGCACACCTGCCAAAGAACCAAAACCCATGTGTAAATACCAGGATAAATGGGACAGCGAATTTACTTTTTTAAAGAATGCAAAGTCTGCAACAAATTTGTACAACAACTCATTAAAAGAGTAAAAGAAAAGTTATTTGAAATAAAAAGAAAAACTGTAAAAGAAAAGCAATATGAAATGAAAAGAATGTGTGGAATGAAAATAAAATGTAAATGTAAAGACAAGCAATGTTAAATTAACAGAAAATATGCAAATAAGCCTTTAAATAAATGCTCTTCATATATACCCTTTTGTGTTTTCATTTGGGCTATAACACCTGTCTTAAAATGTAAGGGATACTGGAGCTTTGTTGGGGTGGTGGGACTGTTTGCGGTGGGCGCCGGAAAATTTCCCTTATTTTCAAATTCAAAACTTGACAGGTATGAAGCAGCGTCTGATATTTTATATTTTATTCAAATGTTACACTAATTAAGTTATATAGGGAAGAGAACATGCTTTTCGAGAGTCTTGTGTGCACGTTTAAGAAGTTAGTTAGCCATATTGCAACTAGCCAGCTTTTATTTTGGCCAAGTAGTAAAATTACCCTTACGAAAAAAAACATGATTTTACTATCAAAAACCACAAATAAATAAATAAATAAATAAAACACATGGTCGATATAGTTAAATCATGGTATCCACAGATTAACCATGGTTTTGCTACTCACCATAGTTTAACCATGGTGTTTGTAGTAAAACTGTGGTTATACAAATGGTACGTTAATCATTACACTAAAAAAACAATGTTACTACACTTTTACTATAATAAAACCACAATGCATTAAATATAGAAAAACTGTTGTTTCATCTCATAAATAATTATAACAATTATACGTATAAAACTTATACTTATTTAACTTTATAATGGTTTATAAGTCTTATATCGTGACATTATTTATTTAAAATATATACAGTATCTTACTATCTTATTGATATTACAATAAATATTGTTAAAATCAAAAGTGCCATATTACACATTCATCTAATCAGATATTTGATATGTTGGTTGTTTAAGGAAAAATAATATTTTTATTTTCATTATTATTGTTGTAATTATGTATAGTGGTATTTGCCTGCTTTGAGTAAAGTAACAAAACAACAATGCCAAGATATGAGACTTGTATTATATCTAAGGGAAAGATTCTATTGTAAGTTAAGTGGATGCATTATATTCATTGCGTATTATAAATCATAATCTTAAATGCTATAACCACAAATAAGTAAACATTATAACACATTAAAACTGTTGTTATGATTACTCATGAGATGATATGACATATTACAAAGTTTTTTTTCTAATACATTATGCATTCATCATAATGCCATAAGAATTCTCTTATAATTTGTTTTAAATACGGGCTTCATAGGAAGTGTTACCGTTAAGTTTAATCGATAATGTACTTCTTCACTGATGTTATACAATATCCTTATACAAATGGAAAAAAAATGTTTACAGCATCTAATGCTTTTATCTTGCAGTGAAACACATCTAAGAAGATGAATAAAATCAAGTGAGCCACAGAGATGGCATCGTCCAAGAGCACAGGCTTGTATTTTTCTTTTTTCTGCATTGGTAAGAAAACTATTAACTCAAAGAAAGTATATGTAAACATTTAAACATCATATACTAATAATGAACAAGAGTGCAGATTAAGTAACAAATATATAAATGAAAACCACCCAAGATCAGTAAACAATCTTTAACTATTACTGTATTCATTTTATATTAAGGGAGTTCATCCAGAGGCAGCGAGTGAACTTTGTGTCCTGAAACCAGAATCAGTTGGGAAGAATGGAACCAAGTCTACCCAATTAAAAGGCTTACACAGGTAATTCACAACTCTGTTTGTGTGTGTGTGTGTGCGCACAGCTATAGCTTAATGTCTTCATGACTCATCATTTGTGTTCATTTCTTTAGGTCCCCTTCCAGATGCTGATGTCTTGGCTACTGGTGCAAAACTACGTCAGATTAATCCCAAGCCTTTGCTGCCGCAAATACTTGAGGGCATGTCAAAAGTAGAGTTGTACCTCTTGGCAGTCCACTTTCATTCCAGTGTCCCCGTATAGCTGCAGGTGTTCCTGATCTTAATTTCCCCCCACTACCTGTGCTTGGTTTTCAGTTTGGCTGTAATTTTAAATTTGGCCAGACGGACGAGTGCATGATCCATCTGAAACATTCGTTTGGACTAGTGGAGGTAAAAAGCACCTCTGCTGAAAACATTGCTCAGGTTCCATTTATGAAAATTCAAAGAGGACTAGCCAAACTTAAAGAGACCCATAAGTACTACTGGCAGGTACAAGGTCAGACTGCAGAGACTGGTCTACACTGGTGTGACTTTGTGACTGACACACAATCAGATTTCATAATACAGATGATCTGGCGAGATGATGCCTTCATAACATCAATGAAAGTACTGTTATAACGTTTATCTGGATGTGTATCTTTCAGTGGTATGAATGGACAGATTCTGTTCATATTATAGTATGAACCTAAGATTTATTTTTACATTCATAGTAAATATATACTTTATGTAGTTGAGTAGTATGTAGCATATTTTGTAGTAGATCTTTGATAACATATTAGATACATCACAAATTATAACAATAAATATATTGTACTTGCTATTAATTAGATAAATGTACATACCAAGGTGAATACATTTGTATGAAATCTTCTGTAATGTATATGATATGCATATTCTTTTACTACTTGCGTATATTTACATTTGATACATTGTGTGATATAACAAAGAAGATTTTTTTCATGAGTTATTATAAAAATACTTTTCATTGTCAACTATTTCATTGTGTCTGTGAAATTATTTTCAGGGACATTTTATTTAAATAATTTCATTATACAAAATATTAAATTTTACATTACAATAAAAAAAGGAAAAACACATTTAATGGTGGTAGGTATGCATTGCAACTAACTGAAAAGGTAAAAAAAATGTAATAAATAAAAAACTACTCTCAAATGTTAACACTGTAACACTACTATTGTAATAATATACATTCACTGCTCAAGAAACATTGGTCCCTGATAATAAACCATAAAACAGCAATTATGCCAGATCTGATTAATTCTTCCTGACAAGGTGAGTGGCACAACAGAATCCCAGATGTGTATTTCCTTGACCCTTCGAATCACTCTTTCCACCAGAAGTCTGAGGCGTGCAGTGGTCCTGTGTTTTTTCACAGTCCTGTTTGCTGAACTGCTTGGCACATTTGAAAGGTGGAATGATCCGTCTAGCACCAATACTGGAGAGCATATATTCAATAGTGAACCCCTTGTCTGTCATAACCACATCTCCACTGCACCACACAGAGCTACCCCAACCAGACCTTTGAATGTGGTAGTGCACTTATAACTTCAGAGTGGAGTTTCAGTGATGTAGGGCTTTCACAGCAGATTTCTGTACAGTCCAGGATGACATGCAGGTTTTGATTGAACGAACAGTAATTCTCTGGCATGGAGGAGCTTATTTGTTGCCTGGAAATCTAAATGGGTAGTGAATCCAGGTAATCGTCCTGCTCAGCATAGCCACGCTTACCCAGAAAATGTCAGCGATAACTTGATTGACTGAAACAAACAAATATATATTTAATTATAAGACAGAACCATTGTATTTACAAAATCATTTAATTCAACAACTGGTGTTAGACTCATACAGGTATGTTATAATTAGACCAAGATTTCAATCTAATAACTTGAAAGAATTTGCTTTACCAAGACGTAAAGTTACCATGGTTTTATTATAGTAAAAGTGTAGTAACATGTTTTTTTAGTGTAATGATTAATGTACCATTTGTATACCCACAGTTTTACCACAAACACCATGGTTAAACTATGGTGAGTAGCAAAACCATGGTTAATCTGTGGATACCATGATTTAATTTTGTGAGTGTGTGTGGGTTTTTTTTATATAGTAAAATCATGTTTTTTTCGTAAGGGTAATTTTATTACTTGGCCAAAATAAAAGCTGGCTAGTTGCAATATGGCCAACTAACTTTTTAAACGTGCACACAAGACTCTCGAAAAGCATGTTCTCTTCCCTATATAACTTAATTAGTGTAACATTTGAATAAAACTGTTAAAATATAAAATATCAGACGCTGCTTACCTCCTTTTGCCATCAATCAACCATTACCACTTCCTGTGAACGGCGTGCGTGTGACGTCACATGGGGCGGGGCAACGCGATTCTCCACCTGAGTCCTTTTCGTTTGATTACTTTTTGTCTGAGTCCTTTTTGTTTGATGACTTTTTGTCTGAGTCCGTTTCGTCTGATGACACTTTGTCCGAGTCTGTTTTGTCTGATGACTTTTTTTCTGAGTCTGTTTCGTCTGACGTTAACGTTAATTATTATATGAGACCTGACACCTGACGTCGTTTTTCCTGAGACCTGAAGCTTTTCAGTCAGAGACGCGATGCCGTTTTGTCCGATGACTGAAGCCTTTTAGTCTGAGGCATGACGCCTTTTCATTTGATGACTGAGGTCTGAGGATGTCCTAAAATGTACACCGTACTTCTAACACATTAAAAACTGTCTTACAGCATTGCAGAAAACATTGTATTTCATGAGGCATAAGCATCTTTCAGTTTGGCAAGATTTGCACTGAATACTGAATGAAACAGCTTTCTCTAATAGAGAGAAAAGCTTTTGAGCAGATTTGGGCTTGATTTCACTTCATTTGAACATATGCACTATTTCAACATTACTGGACTCAGAAAGCTGTAAACTGACAATCTTGATCATTGAAGTCCTAACATAAGTTTTTGTGCATATAAATTCTAACACATTAAAAACTGTCTTACAGCATTGCAGAAAACTTTGTATTTCATAAGGCATAAGCATCTTTCAGTTTGGCAAGATTTGCACTGAATACTGAATGAAACAGCTTTCTCTACTAGAGAGAAAAGCTATTGAGCAGATTTGGGCTTGATTTCACTTCATTTGAACAGAGGCACTATTTCAACATTACTGGACTCAGAAAGCTGTAAACTGACAATCTTGATCATTGAAGTCCTAACATAAGTTTTTGTGCATATAACTTCTAACACATTAAAAACTGTCTTACAGCATTGCAGAAAACATAGTATTTCATATGGCATAAGCATCTTTCAGTTTGGCAAGATTTGCACTGAATACTGAATGAAACAGCTTTCTCTATTAGAGAGACAAGCTTTTGAGCAGATTTGGGCTAGATTTCACTTCATTTGAAAAGAGGCACTATTTCAACATTACTGGACTCAGAAAGCTGTAAACTGACAATCTTGATCATTGAAGTCCTAACATAAGTTTTTGTGCATATAACTTCTAACACATTAAAAACTGTCTTACAGCATTGCAGCAAACATTGTATTTCATAAGGCATAAGCATATTTCAGTTTGGCTAGATTTGCACTGAATATTGAATGAAACAGCTTTCTCTATTAGAGAGACAAGCTTTTGAGCAGATTTGGGCTAGATTTCACTTCATTTGAACAGTAGCACTATTTCAACATTACTGGTCTCAGAAAGCTGTAAACTGACAATCTTGATCATTGAAGTCCTAACATAAGTTTTTGTGCATATAACTTCTAACACATTAAAAACTGTCTTACAGCATTGCAGAAAACATTGTATTTCATGAGGCATAAGCATCTTTCAGTTTGGCAAGATTTGCACTGAATACTGAATGAAACAGCTTTCTCTAATAGAGAGAAAAGCTTTTGAGCAGATTTGGGCTTGATTTCACTTCATTTGAACATATGCACTATTTCAACATTACTGGACTCAGAAAGCTGTAAACTGACAATCTTGATCATTGAAGTCCTAACATAAGTTTTTGTGCATATAAATTCTAACACATTAAAAACTGTCTTACAGCATTGCAGAAAACTTTGTATTTCATAAGGCATAAGCATCTTTCAGTTTGGCAAGATTTGCACTGAATACTGAATGAAACAGCTTTCTCTACTAGAGAGAAAAGCTATTGAGCAGATTTGGGCTTGATTTCACTTCATTTGAACAGAGGCACTATTTCAACATTACTGGACTCAGAAAGCTGTAAACTGACAATCTTGATCATTGAAGTCCTAACATAAGTTTTTGTGCATATAACTTCTAACACATTAAAAACTGTCTTACAGCATTGCAGAAAACATAGTATTTCATATGGCATAAGCATCTTTCAGTTTGGCAAGATTTGCACTGAATACTGAATGAAACAGCTTTCTCTATTAGAGAGACAAGCTTTTGAGCAGATTTGGGCTAGATTTCACTTCATTTGAAAAGAGGCACTATTTCAACATTACTGGACTCAGAAAGCTGTAAACTGACAATCTTGATCATTGAAGTCCTAACATAAGTTTTTGTGCATATAACTTCTAACATATTAAAAACTGTCTTACAGCATTGCAGCAAACATTGTATTTCATAAGGCATAAGCATATTTCAGTTTGGCTAGATTTGCACTGAATATTGAATGAAACAGCTTTCTCTATTAGAGAGACAAGCTTTTGAGCAGATTTGGGCTAGATTTCACTTCATTTGAACAGTAGCACTATTTCAACATTACTGGACTCAGAAAGCTGTAAACTGACAATCTTGATCATTGAAGTCCTAACATAAGTTTTTGTGCATATAACTTCTAACACATTAAAAACTGTCTTACAGCATTGCAGAAAACATTGTATTTCATAAGGCATAAGCATCTTTCAGTTTAGCAAGATTTGCAGTGAATATTGAATGAAACAGCTTTCTCTATTAGAGAGAAAAGCTTTTGAGCAGATTTGGGCTTGATTTCACTTCATTTGAACAGAGGCACTATTTCAACATTACTGGACTCAGAAAGCTGTAAAACTGACAATCTTGATCATTGAAGTCCTAACATAAGTTTTTGTGCATATAACTTCTAACACATTAAAAACTGTCTTACAGCATTACAGAAAACATTGTATTTCATGAGGCATAAGCATCTTTCAGTTTGGCAAGATTTGCACTGAATACTGAATGAAACAGCTTTCTCTATAGAGAGAAAAGCTTTTGAGCAGATTTGGGCTTGATTTCACTTCAATTGAACAGAGGCACTATTTCAACATTACTGGACTCAGAAAGCTGTAAACTGACAATCTTGATCATTGAAGTCCTAACATAAGTTTTTGTGCAAATAACTTCTAACACATTAAAAACTGTCTTACAGCATTGCAGCAAACATTGTATTTCATAAGGCATAAGCATCTTTCAGTTTGGCAAGATTTGCACTGAATATTGAATGAAACAGCTTTCTCTATTAGAGAGACAAGCTTTTGAGCAGAATTGGGCTAGATTTCACTTCATTTGAAAAGTAGCACTATTTCAACATTACTGGACTCAGAAAGCTGTAAACTGACAATCTTGATCATTGAAGTCCTAACATAAGTTTTTGTGCATATAACTTCTAACACATTAAAAACTGTCTTACAGCATTGCAGAAAACATTGTAGTTCATGAGGCATAAGCATCTTTCAGTTTGGCAAGATTTGCACTGAATACTGAATGAAACAGCTTTCTCTACTAGAGAGAAAAGCTTTTGAGCAGATTTGGGCTCGGTTTCACTTCATTTGAACAGATGCACTATTTCAACATTACTGGACTCAGAAATCTGTAAACTGACAATCTTGATCATTGAAGTCCTAACATAAGTTTTTGTGCATATAACTTCTAACACATTAAAAACTGTCTTACAGCATTGCAGAAAACATAGTATTTCATATGGCATAAGCATCTTTCAGTTTGGCAAGATTTGCACTGAATACTGAATGAAACAGCTTTCTCTATTAGAGAGACAAGCTTATGAGCAGATTTGGGCTAGATTTCACTTCATTTGAACAGAGGCACTATTTCAACATTACTGGACTCAGAAAGCTGTAAACTGACAATCTTGATCATTGAAGTCCTAACATAAGTTTTTGTGCATATAACTTCTAACACATTAAAAACTGTCTTACAGCATTGCAGAAAACATTGTATTTCATAAGGCATAAGCATCTTTCAGTTTGGCAAGATTTGCACTGAATATTGAATGAAACAGCTCTCTCTAATAGAGAGAAAAGCTTTTGAGCAGATTTGGGCTTGATTTCACTTCATTTGAACAGAGGCACTATTTCAACATTACTGGACTCAGAAAGCTGTAAAACTGACAATCTTGATCATTGAAGTCCTAACATAAGTTTTTGTGCATATAACTTCTAACACATTAAAAACTGTCTTACAGCATTGCAGAAAACATTGTATTTCATAAGGCATAAGCATCTTTCAGTTTGGCAAGATTTGCACTGAATGCTGAATGAAACAGCTTTCTCTAATAGAGAGAAAAGCTTTTGAGCAGATTTGGGCTTGATTTCACTTCATTTGAACAGATGCACTATTTCAACATTACTGGACTCAGAAAGCTGTAAACTGACAATCTTGATCATTGAAGTTTTCTGCAATGCTGTAAGACAGTTTTTAATGTGTTAGAAGTTATATGCACAAAAACTTATGTTAGATAAGTTTTTGTGCATATAACTTCTAACACATTAAAAACTGTCTTACAGCATTGCAGAAAACTTTGTAGTTCATAAGGCATTAGCATCTTTCAGTTTGGCAAGATTTGCACTGAATACTGAATGAAACAGCTTTCTCTATAGAGAGAAAAGCTTTTGAGCAGATTTGGGCTTGATTTCACTTCATTTGAACAGATGCACTATTTCAACATTACTGGACTCAGAAAGCTGTAAACTGACAATCTTGATCATTGAAGTCCTAACATAAGTTTTTGTGCATATAACTTCTAACACATTAAAAACTGTCTTACAGCATTACAGAAAACATTGTATTTCATAAGGCATAAGCATCTTTCAGTTTGGCAAGATTTGCACTGAATACTGAATGAAACAGCTTTCTCTACTAGAGAGAAAAGCTATTGAGCAGATTTGGGCTTGATTTCACTTCATTTGAACAGAGGCACTATTTCAACATTACTGGACTCAGAAAGCTGTAAACTGACAATCTTGATCATTGAAGTCCTAACATAAGTTTTTGTGCATATAACTTCTAACACATTAAAAACTGTCTTACAGCATTGCAGCAAACATTATATTTCATAAGGCATAAGCATCTTTCAGTTTGGCAAGATTTGCACTGAATATTGAATGAAACAGCTTTCTCTATTAGAGAGACAAGCTTTTGAGCAGATTTGGGCTAGATTTCACTTCATTTGAACAGTAGCACTATTTCAACATTACTGGACTCAGAAAGCTGTAAACTGACAATCTTGATCATTGAAGTCCTAACATAAGATTTTGTGCATATAACTTCTAACACATTAAAAACTGTCTTACAGCATTGCAGAAAACATTGTATTTCATAAGGCATAAGCATTTTTCAGTTTAGCAAGATTTGCACTGAATATTGAATGAAACAGCTTTCTCTAATAGAGAGAAAAGCTTTTGAGCAGATTTGGGCTTGATTTCACTTCATTTGAACAGAGGCACTATTTCAACATTACTGGACTCAGAAAGCTGTAAAACTGACAATCTTGATCATTGAAGTCCTAACATAAGTTTTTGTGCATATAACTTCTAACACATTAAAAACTGTCTTACAGCATTGCAGAAAACATTGTATTTCATGAGGCATAAGCATCTTTCAGTTTGGCAAGATTTGCACTGAATACTGAATGAAACAGCTTTCTCTAATAGAGAGAAAAGCTTTTGAGCAGATTTGGGCTTGATTTCACTTCATTTGAACATATGCACTATTTCAACATTACTGGACTCAGAAAGCTGTAAACTGACAATCTTGATCATTGAAGTCCTAACATAAGTTTTTGTGCATATAAATTCTAACACATTAAAAACTGTCTTACAGCATTGCAGAAAACTTTGTATTTCATAAGGCATAAGCATCTTTCAGTTTGGCAATATTTGCACTGAATACTGAATGAAACAGCTTTCTCTACTAGAGAGAAAAGCTATTGAGCAGATTTGGGCTTGATTTCACTTCATTTGAACAGAGGCACTATTTCAACATTACTGGACTCAGAAAGCTGTAAACTGACAATCTTGATCATTGAAGTCCTAACATAAGTTTTTGTGCATATAACTTCTAACACATTAAAAACTGTCTTACAGCATTGCAGAAAACATAGTATTTCATATGGCATAAGCATCTTTCAGTTTGGCAAGATTTGCACTGAATACTGAATGAAACAGCTTTCTCTATTAGAGAGACAAGCTTTTGAGCAGATTTGGGCTAGATTTCACTTCATTTGAAATGAGGCACTATTTCAACATTACTGGACTCAGAAAGCTGTAAACTGACAATCTTGATCATTGAAGTCCTAACATAAGTTTTTGTGCATATAACTTCTAACACATTAAAAACTGTCTTACAGCATTGCAGCAAACATTGTATTTCATAAGGCATAAGCATATTTCAGTTTGGCTAGATTTGCACTGAATATTGAATGAAACAGCTTTCTCTATTAGAGAGACAAGCTTTTGAGCAGATTTGGGCTAGATTTCACTTCATTTGAACAGTAGCACTATTTCAACATTACTGGTCTCAGAAAGCTGTAAACTGACAATCTTGATCATTGAAGTCCTAACATAAGTTTTTGTGCATATAACTTCTAACACATTAAAAACTGTCTTACAGCATTGCAGAAAACATTGTATTTCATAAGGCATAAGCATCTTTCAGTTTAGCAAGATTTGCACTGAATATTGAATGAAACAGCTTTCTCTAATAGAGAGAAAAGCTTTTGAGCAGATTTGGGCTTGATTTCACTTCATTTGAACAGAGGCACTATTTCAACATTACTGGACTCAGAAAGCTGTAAAACTGACAATCTTGATCATTGAAGTCCTAACATAAGTTTTTGTGCATATAACTTCTAACACATTAAAAACTGTCTTACAGCATTGCAGAAAACATTGTATTTCATGAGGCATAAGCATCTTTCAGTTTGGCAAGATTTGCACTGAATACTGAATGAAACAGCTTTCTCTAATAGAGAGAAAAGCTTTTGAGCAGATTTGGGCTTGATTTCACTTCATTTGAACATATGCACTATTTCAACATTACTGGACTCAGAAAGCTGTAAACTGACAATCTTGATCATTGAAGTCCTAACATAAGTTTTTGTGCATATAAATTCTAACACATTAAAAACTGTCTTACAGCATTGCAGAAAACATTGTATTTCATAAGGCATAAGCATCTTTCAGTTTGGCAAGATTTGCACTGAATATTGAATGAAACAGCTTTCTCTATTAGAGAGACAAGCTTTTGAGCAGATTTGGGCTAGATTTCACTTCATTTGAACAGTAGCACTATTTCAACATTACTGGACTCAGAAAGCTGTAAACTGACAATCTTGATCATTGAAGTTTTCTGCAATGCTGTAAGACAGTTTTTAATGTGTTAGAAGTTATATGCACAAAAACTTATGTTAGATAAGTTTTTGTGCATATAACTTCTAACACATTAAAAACTGTCTTACAGCATTACAGAAAACATTGTATTTCATGAGGCATAAGCATCTTTCAGTTTGGCAAGATTTGCACTGAATACTGAATGAAACAGCTTTCTCTATAGAGAGAAACGCTTTTGAGCAGATTTGGGCTTGATTTCACTTCAATTGAACAGAGGCACTATTTCAACATTACTGGACTCAGAAAGCTGTAAACTGACAATCTTGATCATTGAAGTCCTAACATAAGTTTTTGTGCAAATAACTTCTAACACATTAAAAACTGTCTTACAGCATTGCAGCAAACATTGTATTTCATAAGGCATAAGCATATTTCAGTTTGGCAAGATTTGCACTGAATATTGAATGAAACAGCTTTCTCTATTAGAGAGACAAGCTTTTGAGCAGAATTGGGCTAGATTTCACTTCATTTGAAAAGTAGCACTATTTCAACATTACTGGACTCAGAAAGCTGTAAACTGACAATCTTGATCATTGAAGTCCTAACATAAGTTTTTGTGCATATAACTTCTAACACATTAAAAACTGTCTTACAGCATTGCAGAAAACATTGTAGTTCATGAGGCATAAGCATCTTTCAGTTTGGCAAGATTTGCACTGAATACTGAATGAAACAGCTTTCTCTACTAGAGAGAAAAGCTTTTGAGCAGATTTGGGCTCGGTTTCACTTCATTTGAACAGATGCACTATTTCAACATTACTGGACTCAGAAATCTGTAAACTGACAATCTTGATCATTGAAGTCCTAACATAAGTTTTTGTGCATATAACTTCTAACACATTAAAAACAGTCTTACAGCATTGCAGAAAACATAGTATTTCATATGGCATAAGCATCTTTCAGTTTGGCAAGATTTGCACTGAATACTGAATGAAACAGCTTTCTCTATTAGAGAGACAAGCTTTTGAGCAGATTTGGGCTAGATTTCACTTCATTTGAACAGAGGCACTATTTCAACATTACTGGACTCAGAAAGCTGTAAACTGACAATCTTGATCATTGAAGTCCTAACATAAGTTTTTGTGCATATAACTTCTAACACATTAAAAACTGTCTTACAGCATTGCAGAAAACATTGTATTTCATAAGGCATAAGCATCTTTCAGTTTGGCAAGATTTGCACTGAATATTGAATGAAACAGCTCTCTCTAATAGAGAGAAAAGCTTTTGAGCAGATTTGGGCTTGATTTTACTTCATTTGAACAGAGGCACTATTTCAACATTACTGGACTCAGAAAGCTGTAAAACTGACAATCTTGATCATTGAAGTCCTAACATAAGTTTTTGTGCATATAACTTCTAACACATTAAAAACTGTCTTACAGCATTGCAGAAAACATTGTATTTCATAAGGCATAAGCATCTTTCAGTTTGGCAAGATTTGCACTGAATGCTGAATGAAACAGCTTTCTCTAATAGAGAGAAAAGCTTTTGAGCAGATTTGGGCTTGATTTCACTTCATTTGAACAGATGCACTATTTCAACATTACTGGACTCAGAAAGCTGTAAACTGACAATCTTGATCATTGAAGTTTTCTGCAATGCTGTAAGACAGTTTTTAATGTGTTAGAAGTTATATGCACAAAAACTTATGTTAGATAAGTTTTTGTGCATATAACTTCTAACACATTAAAAACTGTCTTACAGCATTGCAGAAAACTTTGTAGTTCATAAGGCATTAGCATCTTTCAGTTTGGCAAGATTTGCACTGAATACTGAATGAAACAGCTTTCTCTATAGAGAGAAAAGCTTTTGAGCAGATTTGGGCTTGATTTCACTTCATTTGAACAGATGCACTATTTCAACATTACTGGACTCAGAAAGCTGTAAACTGACAATCTTGATCATTGAAGTCCTAACATAAGTTTTTGTGCATATAACTTCTAACACATTAAAAACTGTCTTACAGCATTACAGAAAACATTGTATTTCATAAGGCATAAGCATCTTTCAGTTTGGCAAGATTTGCACTGAATACTGAATGAAACAGCTTTCTCTACTAGAGAGAAAAGCTATTGAGCAGATTTGGGCTTGATTTCACTTCATTTGAACAGAGGCACTATTTCAACATTACTGGACTCAGAAAGCTGTAAACTGACAATCTTGATCATTGAAGTCCTAACATAAGTTTTTGTGCATATAACTTCTAACACATTAAAAACTGTCTTACAGCATTGCAGCAAACATTATATTTCATAAGGCATAAGCATCTTTCAGTTTGGCAAGATTTGCACTGAATATTGAATGAAACAGCTTTCTCTATTAGAGAGACAAGCTTTTGAGCAGATTTGGGCTAGATTTCACTTCATTTGAACAGTAGCACTATTTCAACATTACTGGACTCAGAAAGCTGTAAACTGACAATCTTGATCATTGAAGTCCTAACATAAGATTTTGTGCATATAACTTCTAACACATTAAAAACTGTCTTACAGCATTGCAGAAAACATTGTATTTCATAAGGCATAAGCATTTTTCAGTTTAGCAAGATTTGCACTGAATATTGAATGAAACAGCTTTCTCTAATAGAGAGAAAAGCTTTTGAGCAGATTTGGGCTTGATTTCACTTCATTTGAACAGAGGCACTATTTCAACATTACTGGACTCAGAAAGCTGTAAAACTGACAATCTTGATCATTGAAGTCCTAACATAAGTTTTTGTGCATATAACTTCTAACACATTAAAAACTGTCTTACAGCATTGCAGAAAACATTGTATTTCATGAGGCATAAGCATCTTTCAGTTTGGCAAGATTTGCACTGAATACTGAATGAAACAGCTCTCTCTAATAGAGAGAAAAGCTTTTGAGCAGATTTGGGCTTGATTTCACTTCATTTGAACATATGCACTATTTCAACATTACTGGACTCAGAAAGCTGTAAACTGACAATCTTGATCATTGAAGTCCTAACATAAGTTTTTGTGCATATAAATTCTAACACATTAAAAACTGTCTTACAGCATTGCAGAAAACTTTGTATTTCATAAGGCATAAGCATCTTTCAGTTTGGCAATATTTGCACTGAATACTGAATGAAACAGCTTTCTCTACTAGAGAGAAAAGCTATTGAGCAGATTTGGGCTTGATTTCACTTCATTTGAACAGAGGCACTATTTCAACATTACTGGACTCAGAAAGCTGTAAACTGACAATCTTGATCATTGAAGTCCTAACATAAGTTTTTGTGCATATAACTTCTAACACATTAAAAACTGTCTTACAGCATTGCAGAAAACATAGTATTTCATATGGCATAAGCATCTTTCAGTTTGGCAAGATTTGCACTGAATACTGAATGAAACAGCTTTCTCTACTAGAGAGACAAGCTTTTGAGCAGATTTGGGCTAGATTTCACTTCATTTGAAATGAGGCACTATTTCAACATTACTGGACTCAGAAAGCTGTAAACTGACAATCTTGATCATTGAAGTCCTAACATAAGTTTTTGTGCATATAACTTCTAACACATTAAAAACTGTCTTACAGCATTGCAGCAAACATTGTATTTCATAAGGCATAAGCATATTTCAGTTTGGCTAGATTTGCACTGAATATTGAATGAAACAGCTTTCTCTATTAGAGAGACAAGCTTTTGAGCAGATTTGGGCTAGATTTCACTTCATTTGAACAGTAGCACTATTTCAACATTACTGGTCTCAGAAAGCTGTAAACTGACAATCTTGATCATTGAAGTCCTAACATAAGTTTTTGTGCATATAACTTCTAACACATTAAAAACTGTCTTACAGCATTGCAGAAAACATTGTATTTCATAAGGCATAAGCATCTTTCAGTTTAGCAAGATTTGCACTGAATATTGAATGAAACAGCTTTCTCTAATAGAGAGAAAAGCTTTTGAGCAGATTTGGGCTTGATTTCACTTCATTTGAACAGAGGCACTATTTCAACATTACTGGACTCAGAAAGCTGTAAAACTGACAATCTTGATCATTGAAGTCCTAACATAAGTTTTTGTGCATATAACTTCTAACACATTAAAAACTGTCTTACAGCATTGCAGAAAACATTGTATTTCATGAGGCATAAGCATCTTTCAGTTTGGCAAGATTTGCACTGAATACTGAATGAAACAGCTTTCTCTAATAGAGAGAAAAGCTTTTGAGCAGATTTGGGCTTGATTTCACTTCATTTGAACATATGCACTATTTCAACATTACTGGACTCAGAAAGCTGTAAACTGACAATCTTGATCATTGAAGTCCTAACATAAGTTTTTGTGCATATAAATTCTAACACATTAAAAACTGTCTTACAGCATTGCAGAAAACATTGTATTTCATAAGGCATAAGCATCTTTCAGTTTGGCAAGATTTGCACTGAATATTGAATGAAACAGCTTTCTCTATTAGAGAGACAAGCTTTTGAGCAGATTTGGGCTAGATTTCACTTCATTTGAACAGTAGCACTATTTCAACATTACTGGACTCAGAAAGCTGTAAACTGACAATCTTGATCATTGAAGTTTTCTGCAATGCTGTAAGACAGTTTTTAATGTGTTAGAAGTTATATGCACAAAAACTTATGTTAGATAAGTTTTTGTGCATATAACTTCTAACACATTAAAAACTGTCTTACAGCATTACAGAAAACATTGTATTTCATGAGGCATAAGCATCTTTCAGTTTGGCAAGATTTGCACTGAATACTGAATGAAACAGCTTTCTCTATAGAGAGAAACGCTTTTGAGCAGATTTGGGCTTGATTTCACTTCAATTGAACAGAGGCACTATTTCAACATTACTGGACTCAGAAAGCTGTAAACTGACAATCTTGATCATTGAAGTCCTAACATAAGTTTTTGTGCAAATAACTTCTAACACATTAAAAACTGTCTTACAGCATTGCAGCAAACATTGTATTTCATAAGGCATAAGCATATTTCAGTTTGGCAAGATTTGCACTGAATATTGAATGAAACAGCTTTCTCTATTAGAGAGACAAGCTTTTGAGCAGAATTGGGCTAGATTTCACTTCATTTGAAAAGTAGCACTATTTCAACATTACTGGACTCAGAAAGCTGTAAACTGACAATCTTGATCATTGAAGTCCTAACATAAGTTCCCTTTCAATACTTCACTCGTACTGCGTCGAAGACGCATATGGGAAAAACCCCCTTTTTCTCCTGAACTGAAGCCTTATTCAATCACGCAGTGAAACTGCACAGCCATTGGATCGTGCAGTGCTATTAAAACAAACCAATGGCTTGGCAGCGGTGCTGCACGAACCTATGGCAGCGAAGCCCGCCAAAGCCCGCCAATATGGGCGGGGAATCTGGCTATATATTGGCCGCTTCGCCACAGGAATTCAGATTATTTCTCCTTCAGCGACGACGTCACATCGCTTCGCTGATCTCCGCTGAACTGCTCGCCGTTGACACGCCTCGCACTGGAACGCGACTGCCGGTCCCCACCGCAGATTCATCGCTTCCCTGCGGCCATCCGGTGAGATATATTGAAAGAGCAAATTTCTCTAAAAGAGCCTTTTTCTACGGCGTTGTTGCAAATGCCGTCTCGTCATTGCAGCTCGTGCAGAGCCCCTCTGCACGCTGATGACGGGCACAGCGAGTGTGTCGCGTGCTTGGGGAAACCCCACGCTGACACAGCACTCGCGGGGAATTCATGTTCTCATTGCGAGAACATGAATATCGCCTCTCTGCGCTCGCGAATCGCTTTCTTTTCAGAGAGCGATCTCGCTCCTCGCGCCCTCCCTTTTTCTTCCTCCCGCGAGCCGGCGAGGAAGAAAAGGCGGGGCAGAGGATTAAAGCAGCAGGATGAAAGCGAGCTCACGCCGGCTCAGCCCCCGCGTGCCTCGTTTTCTCCGCCCAGAGGGGATTCCCCAGTCCTCTTTGTACAGCCAGACCAGTGTCCCTCTGCTGCCGCGAGTGATCTGGTTTTGTTTGGAGGGACTGAGGAGGAACTGCTAGAGGACAGCATGTCTCTAGCCGCTTCAGATGCTGAGGAGCTGTCGGGCTCGCCGGACCCCGCCCCCTCGATGTCATCTGAACCAAACCGCTCGAAACTCGGGATGGACGCCGAGCTTATCCGCGTTCTCTCCAGGGCAGTGGATGAGCTGGGTCTGGATTGGTCTCCTCCAGAGGAACCAGCCCGTAGCCGTCTGGATGAATGGTTTCTGCCGGGGCGCCAGCAAGCCCCTCGTCAGCGAACTGCTCCGTTCTTCCCGGAGGTCCACGACGAGCTCACTAAATCGTGGCGCGCCCCCTACTCAGCGCGCCTGCGTACTTCATCTTCATCCGCCCTCACCTCAATTGACGGCGCTGATGAAAGAGGATACGAACGGCTGCCGCCGCTGGACGAGTCTGTGGCCGTGCATCTCTGCCCGCCAGCAGCTATTGGATGGAAAGCCAAGGCCAACCATCCGTCCAAACCCTGCCGTACGACGTCGGCGCTCGCCGGGCGTGCCTACTCATCGGCAGGGCAAGCAGCCGCGGCGCTCCACTCTATGGCGGTGCTTCAAGTCTTCCAGGCCAAACTTCTCGCCGCCACCGACGAGTCTGGCCCAGATGTCGCCACACTCAGGGAGCTGAGAAGTGCAACAGACTTGGCGCTGCGTGCTACCAAGAGCACCGCCCAGGCCATTGGGCGCTCGATGGCTAACCTGGTCGTCTTGGAGCGCCACTTATGGCTCAACCTTACGGAGATCAAGGATGCTGACAGAGCCCAGTTCCTAGACGCACCGATCTCCCCCAGCGGCCTCTTTGGCCCGGCGATAGAGGGATTCGCCGAGCGTTTCACAGAGGCGCAGAAGTCGTCCCAGGCAATGCGACACTTCCTGCCAAAGCGCGCTTCATCTGCTGCCAGTCGCCCCAGACAGGTGCCGATTCGTCAGCCTCCTAAGCAAGCGCCAGCTGCTACCACCGCAGCCCAGCCGGTGAAACCCGAGCCTCGACACCGTTCTCGCTCGGCCACCAGACGGTATCAGTATCCCAAGCGCATGGGACCCCGGCCCAAGATAGTGCTGGACCCTGCGCCGCCGCCGTCATCCTGATCGACAGGAAAGAAAGAGGAGGGGGCTAAGTCTCGCCACAGCCGGACCACCCCCCAAACTGCCCCGTGTGTTCTGCCGTCCATCTCCAGATGTCGACGAAGTTGTTCCTGCTGCAAACAATAGGCCCTTGTTAGCGCCCAGACAGCAAAGCGCTGTTATAGTGCAAAAAATAAAAAACACACTCCTTCACAAAAAGAGCAGTTCTCCTCACACAACACTCACGAGTGCTATGTCCCCCCACGGCGGTCAATCACTCGAGTTAATACAACCTCTGTCCATCCGGGCCTCACAATGGCAAGCCATTCCCGGGGTATCAGATTGGGTCATGGGAGTAATAAAACACGGCTATTCCCTTCAGTTCGCACGACGGCCACCACGCTTTCGCGGGGCGGTCACCACTTCAGTGCACAACGAGAACGCTCACGTTCTTCGTGCCGAAGTGAAAAATCTGCTGGTGAAGGGAGCTATAGAAATCGTTCCCCCAGCACACCGCGACTCAGGGTTTTACAGCCGTTACTTCCTGGTTCCCAAGAAGGATGGTGGGCTGCGCCCCATCCTCGATTTAAGACATCTGAACCGTGCCCTCATGAGACGGCGCTTCAGAATGATCACATTGAAACAAATCCTCTCGCAAATACGCTCAGGGGATTGGTTCTTTTCGCTGGATCTGAAAGACGCTTACTTTCACATCCAGATAGCCCCCCGTCACAGGCCGTTCTTGAGATTTGCCTTCGAGGGCGTGGCTTACCAATACAAGGTCCTCCCCTTTGGGCTGTCTCTGGCGCCTCGCACGTTCACAAAGTGCATGGATGCGGCTCTCTCCCCTCTCAGGCAGAAGGGCATCCGCATTCTCAATTACCTCGACGACTGGCTAGTTCTAGCTCAGTCAGAGGGGGAGGCATTGGGTTACAGAACTGTGCTCCTCAGCCATCTGGAATGCCTGGGGCTCAGGGTGAACTTTGTCAAGAGCTCACTGTCCCCCAGCCGGCGGATATCGTTTCTGGGAACAGTGTTAGACTCAGTGACAATGAGGGCAACAATGGTGAAGGAGCGCGCTGCGGCTCTACAGCGACTTGCGGCCTCTTTCAAAATAGGTGCTTCTCGACCCCTAAAGACATTCCAGAAGCTGCTGGGTCTTATGGCGGCGGCATCGCCGGTGCTGGAGCTCGGGCTGCTTCGTATGCGCCCCCTCCAATATTGGCTGAAACCACGTGTTCCACCTCATGCATGGCGTCACGGACGCTTGAATATCAAGGTGAGTCAGGACTGTATTTCGGCCCTGACCCCTTGGAGGGACATGCAATGGATGGAACGGGGTGCTCCACTTGGTATGGTTTGCAGAAGGAAAGTGATCTCCACAGACGCGTCCAACAAGGGTTGGGGCGCGCTGTGCGAAGGGAAACCCGCTTTCGGCCAATGGTCGAAAGAGGAGAGCAGGCTTCACATCAACTGCCTCGAGATGATTGCAGTTCAACGAGCCTGCCAGAGCTTCCTGTCAGACCTAAAGAGCCACCACGTGCTGGTCAGATCGGACAGCATGACGGTGGTCTCTTATATAAATCACCAAGGTGGGCTGTCGTCGACGCGTCTCTTCAGACTGACGTCGCGACTGCTGGAATGGACCCAAAGCAATTTGGGGTCCCTGAGAGCAGTGCATCTTCCGGGCAAGCTGAACAAGGGCGCGGATATGCTGTCAAGAAGCGGAGTCTCCTCAGAAGAGTGGAGACTCCACCCGCAGACGGTTCAGAAGATATGGGAGGTCTTTGGCAGAGCGGAAATAGACCTCTTTGCCTCAAAAGACAACTCTCATTGCCCAATATATTTTTCCAAGATCAAGGACGCGTTGTCCCAGGACTGGCCCAACCGTCTTCTTTATGCTTTTCCTCCGGTCCCTCTGATTCCCCAAGTAATCAGGCGGGTCAGGGACCAGAGATGCAGGGTTCTGCTTGTAGCCCCATTCTGGGAAAATCAGCACTGGATAGCCGACCTGTCGCAGATGCTGACTGCAGCCCCATGGCCCGTTCCCCTGAGACGGGACCTCCTTTCTCAGGCGGACGGGACGATTTGGCATCCACACCCAGAGAAGTGGTCTCTGCACATTTGGTCGCTCGACGGGAGCCCGCGGGACTCCCTGAGCGTGTGCTAGACACAATTTCACAGGCTAGAGCTCCGTCTACACGACGCCTCTATGCCTCCAAATGGTCTGTGTTCTCCACATGGTGTTCAGACCATGGTGAGAGCCCGACCTCTTGTGACGTATCAGTGATACTGTCATTTTTGCAAGAGCTCTTGGAGAAGGGACGATCCCCCTCCACGCTCAAGGTCTATGTAGCAACTATAGCGGCATCACACGCCCTTATAGCAGGCCAGTCGGTGGGCAGAAACGACTTAGTCGTCCGATTTATGAGAGGTGCCAGACGGCTTCATCCGCCTTGCCCTCCCACCGTCCCTTCTTGGGACCTGCCCACGGTGCTGAGAGCCCTGAAGGGGGCCCCCTTTGAACCGCTACAGTCCATAGGCCTTAAAGCCCTGTCGCTAAAGACCGCTCTGCTATTGGCACTAGCGTCTGTTAAGCGTGTGGGTGATTTGCAAGCACTTTCGATGAGCCCTAATTGCCTAGAATTCGGGCCTAACGACTCGAGGGTCGTCCTGAAACCGAGGCATGGCTATGTGCCAAAGGTGCTCTCCACACCTTTTAGAGCACAAGTGGTCACCCTCTCTGCGTTACAAAACACAGAGGAGGATCCAGGGCTGAATCTACTTTGCCCAGTGAGGGCTCTAAAAGTCTACATAGAGCGTTCTGCACCAATAAGACGATCAGAACAGCTCTTCATATGCTTTGGAAACCGCACCAGAGGGTTACCGGTCTCTAAGCAAAGACTTTCAAGGTGGATTGTGGATGCAATCCAGCTAGCCTACTCTTCTTTGGGCCTGCAAAGCCCAATTGGAGTAAGAGCCCATTCGACGAGAGCAGTGTCTTCGTCTTGGGCATGGTCTAATGGTGTGACTATCGCAGAAATTTGTGAGGCGGCTGGCTGGAGCTCGCCGTCCACATTTGCTAGATTTTACAATCTAGACGTCCCAGCGCTTCATGCTAGGGTACTTTCTGTGTGAAGGTCACCTTCTTATTTCTCATTTGCATGCTCTTGGCCATTCTTGCCCAAGGCTCAAACTCTACTCGTATGCACTCGGTCCCTTGGCTACTGAGGCGATACGAACACGGGATGATCAGGCTAGGCCAGACGTAACCTCATTGAGCTTATTCTGCCCCTAGTTGCTATTATCATATCTTGGTTTAACAAATCAAGTTTGATTGCGTTGGTCGTCCTCCCTTCTTAGCATGGCGTGATTGAACTGGGTTCCCATATGCGTCTTCGACGCAGTACGAGTGAAGTATTGAAAGGGAACGTACTCGGTTACTAACGTAACCTCGGTTCCCTGAAATACGGGAACGAGTACTGCGTTCCTTGCCATGCTAAAAAGGCTGCACAACTCAGTCGTCGCTTCAGTCGAAGTAACCTGAATTCCTGTGGCGAAGCGGCCAATATATAGCCAGATTCCCCGCCCATATTGGCGGGCTTTGGCGGGCTTCGCTGCCATAGGTTCGTGCAGCACCGCTGCCAAGCCATTGGTTTGTTTTAATAGCACTGCACGATCCAATGGCTGTGCAGTTTCACTGCGTGATTGAATAAGGCTTCAGTTCAGGAGAAAAAGGGGGTTTTTCCCATATGCGTCTTCGACGCAGTACTCGTTCCCGTATTTCAGGGAACCGAGGTTACGTTAGTAACCGAGTACGTTTTTGTGCATATAACTTCTAACACATTAAAAACTGTCTTACAGCATTGCAGAAAACATTGTATTTCATATGGCATAAGCATCTTTCAGTTTGGCAAGATCTGCACTGAATATTGAATGAAACAGCTTTCTCTATTAGAGAGACAAGCTTTTGAGCAGATTTGGGCTAGATTTCACTTCATTTGAACAGATGCAGTATTTCAACATTACTGGACTCAGAAAGCTGTAAAATGACAATCTTGATCATTGAAGTCCTAACATAAGTTTTTGTGCATATAGCTTCTAACACATTAAAAACTGTCTTACAGTATTGCAGAAAACATTGTATTTCATAAGGCATAAGCATCTTTCAGTTTGGCAAGATTTGCACTGAATACTGAATGAAACAGCTTTCTCTACTAGAGAGAAAAGCTTTTGAGCAGATTTGGGCTTGATTTCACTTCATTTGAACAGATGCACTATTTCAACATTACTGGACTCAGAAAGCTGTAAACTGACAATCTTGATCATTGAAGTCCTAACATAAGTTTTTGTGCATATAACTTCTAACACATTAAAAACTGTCTTACAGCATTGCAGAAAACATTGTATTTCATAAGGCATAAGCATCTTTCAGTTTGGCAAGATTTGCACTGAATACTGAATGAAACAGCTTTCTCTACTAGAGAGAAAAGCTTTTGAGCAGATTTGGGCTTGATTTCACTTCATTTGAACAGATGCACTATTTCAACATTACTGGACTCAGAAAGCTGTAAACTGACAATCTTGATCATTGAAGTCCTAACCTAAGTTTTTGTGCATATAACTTCTAACACATTAAAAACTGTCTTACAGTATTGCAGAAAACATTGTATTTCATAAGGCATAAGCATCTTTCAGTTTGGCAAGATTTGCACTGAATACTGAATGAAACAGCTTTCTCTAATAGAGAGAAAAGCTTTTGAGCAGATTTGGGCTTGATTTCACTTCAATTGAACAGAGGCACTACTTCAACATTACTGGACTCAGAAAGCTGTAAACTGACAATCTTGATCATTGAAGTCCTAACATAAGTTTTTGTGCAAATAACTTCTAACACATTAAAAACTGTCTTACAGCATTGAAGTCCTAACATAAGTTTTTGTGCATATAACTTCTAACACATTGAAAACTGTCTTACAGCATTGCAGAAAACATTGTATTTCATAAGGCATAAGCATCTTTCAGTTTGGCAAGATTTGCACTGAATACTGAATGAAACAGCTTTCTCTACTAGAGAGAAAAGCTTTTGAGCAGATTTGGGCTTGATTTCACTTCATTTGAACAGATGCACTATTTCAACATTACTGGACTCAGAAAGCTGTAAACTGACAATCTTGATCATTGAAGTCCTAACATAAGTTTTTTTTCATATAGCTTCTAACACATTAAAAACTGTCTTACAGCATTGCAGAAAACATAGTATTTCATATGGCATAAGCATCTTTCAGTTTGGCAAGATTTGCACTGAATACTGAATGAAACAGCTTTCTCTATATGCTGTTTTATAACAAAGTTCGGGAGGAACAGTCGCAGTTCATTAACCTGATTAACACAAGTGGAGACCAATCAGTAATCAACTCATGACAAGGTATAAATAACAGCAGAACCTATCTCTGTTCATTGACGGTTTTCAGCATCCCTCCTCCACCCCATTTCTCCTCACTTATAGATCCATCTACTCTTACCACAACCGGGGGGAGTACTCTGGGTTCGGGCCACATCCCGAGCTCGGAGCCCTCCACCCGGACAGCACGCCAAATACGCATAAACTTACGGTATTAATATACGTAGATGTGAACTCGTGAATAGAGAGACAAGCTTTTGAGCAGATTTGGGCTAGATTTCACTTCATTTGAACAGAGGCACTATTTCAACATTACTGGACTCAGAAAGCTGTAAACTGACAATCTTTATCATTGAAGTCCTAACATAAGTTTTTGTGCATATAACTTCTAACACATTAAAAACTGTCTTACAGCATTGCAGAAAACATTGTATTTCATAAGGCATAAGCATCTTTCAGTTTGGCAAGATTTGCACTGAATACTGAATGAAACAGCTTTCTCTACTAGAGAGAAAAGATTTTGAGCAGATTTGGGCTTGATTTCACTTCATTTGAACAGATGCACTATTTCAACATTACTGGACTCAGAAAGCTGTAAACTGACAATCTTGATCATTGTAGTCCTAACATAAGTTTTTGTGCATATAACTTCTAACACATTAAAAACTGTCTTACAGCATTGCAGAAAACATTGTATTTCATAAGGCATAAGCATCTTTCAGTTTGGCAAGATTTGAACTGAATATTGAATGAAACAGCTTTCTCTATTAGAGAGACAAGCTTTTGAGCAGATTTGGGCTAGATTTCACTTCATTTGAACAGAAGCACTATTTCAACATTACTGGACTCAGAAAGCTGTAAACTGACAATCTTGATCACTGAAGTCCTAACATAAGTTTATGTGCATAGGAATTCTAACACATTAAAAACTGTCTCTTTGCATTGCAAAAAAACATTTCAATTGATAAGACAGAGGCATCTTTCATTTTGGCTAGATTTGTATTTAACATTGAATGAAGCAACATTCTGTAACTGAGAGAGATGGTTTTTAGCATATTTGGGCTTGTTTCCACTTCTTTTCGACAGAAACACTATTTCAGCATTAGTGTTCTCAGAATGCTGTGAACTGACAAACCTGAACATAGAAGCTCTAACATAAGTTTATGTGCATATAACTTCTAGCACATTAAAAACTGTTTTACAACAATGCAAAAACATTGATTTGTTTATAAGGCATAATCATCTTTCAGTTTGGCAAGATTTGCACTGAATATTGACTGAAGCAGCTTTCTCTTATAGAGAGACAAGCTTTTGAGCAGATTTGGGCTAGAATTCACTTCATTTGAACAGAAGCACTATTTCAACATTACTGGTCTCAGAAACCTGTAAACTGTCAATCTTGAGCATTGAAGCTCTAACATAAGTTGTTGTGCATTTAACTTCTAACATATGAAATACAATGTTTATTGCTCTAAGAGAGTTTTTAATTAGGCATAAGCATCTTTCAGTTTGGCAAGATTTGCACTTAATAGTGAATGAAGCAGCTTTCTCTCATAGAGAGACAAGCTTTTGAACAGATTTGGGCTTGAATTCACTTCATTTGAACAGAAGCACTATTGCAACATTACTGGTCTCAGAAACCTGTAAACTGACAATCTTGAGCATTGAAGCTCTAACATAGGTTTTTGTGCATTTAACTTCTAACACATTAAAAACTGTCTGAATATTGAATGAAGCATTTTTCACTCATAGGGCCCTATCTTGAAACCAGCGCAATTGACTTTGTACACCGACGCATGTGTCATTCCTATTTTGCACCTCCACAGAAGCACGTCGCTAAACTAGTGAATGAACTTGCGCTCCCTGGGCGGTTCAGCGCAAAAAAGGAGGCGTGTTCCGGCGCAAACAATCCCTGGTGCTATTTTGCTGTTCCATTAAACAAAGTCAGTGGTGCGTTGCGCGTTGTTCATTATGCTATTTTAAGGGCGCATGCTTGACCATAATGTATAGCGTGCACAACGCGCATACACTTTGCTCATATAATCTATACAGATGCAACAGTTATTTTTGCAAATCATAAATTGTTACACTAAAAAAATATTAACACATGAGATGACAGAAATCATTGTGGTGTGCCATGAAGATGTGAAAAAATAGGCATAAATCTAGCTTACAAATTATTCAGGCTATTTGTAGTAATTAAGGATCAGACCTGTTTGCCCAATAGTGGCAAGACATATATGTAATAAGGACATCTGACAAATTGTGGCTATTTCCTCCCACGCCTGTTTAACCGACGCTATTTTGGGTGGGTTTCTCCCATTCCCATACAACACAACTTCTCTGTCTTTCACTGTTCTTAAAAGAACATCAGTCTCCTCGGCTGTGAACCGCTCCTGACGTGCGCCTGGTAAATACGCCATAATAATAGCAATAAAGGGAATGTTGGATGACGCTCTGATTGGTTTATTTCACGTTACGCCCAAACAACACCTATGAATAATGAAGCTACTTCAGACCAACCCATTTTAGATTTGCGCCGGGCGCAAGAGCCATTTATCCCGCCAGGGATAGAATTCACTTCATTTGAACAGAAGCACTATTTCAACATTACTGGTCTCAGAAACCTGTAAACTAACAATCTTGAGCATTGAAGCTCTAACATAAGTTTTTGTGCATATAACTTCTAACACATTAAAAACTGTCTTACTACATTGCAAAAAACATTTTATTTCATAAGACATAAGCATCTTTCAAATTGGCAAGTTTTGCCCTTAACATTGCATGAAGCAGCATTCTCTCACTGAGAGAGATGGTTTTTAGCATATTTGGGCATGTTTTCACTTCATTTCAAAAGAAGCAATATTTCAGCATTATTTTTCTCCCTTAGAAGTGCCCTCTGAAAGCATTAATCATGCCGATTAGAATGCAGCCATTGTTTAGTTTGTGCGAAAAAAAAAAAAACTGTAAGTTTGTCGAGTGAGTTATCTTTGTAAAAACAGTCCAAAAGACATATTTCTCATATAACAATATTGGTAAAACAGTGTGTTAGGGGTTTTCACTTATATTAAATGTTAACACTCAAATCACAGTATTTTTATAGTAAATAATTTTTTTAATTTTAGTGAGTGAGTGACATTCAGCCAAGTATGGTGACCCATACTCAGAAGTTGTGCTCTGCATTTAACCCATCTGAAGTGCACACACACAGAGCAGTGAACACACACACACACACTGTGAACACACACCCGGAGCAGTGGGCAGCCATTTATGCTGCGGCGCCCGGGGAGCAGTTGGGGGTTCGATGCCTTGCTCAAGGGCACCTAAGTCGTGGTACTGAGGGTGGAGAGAGCACTGTACATGCACCCCCCCCCCCCCCCACAATTCCTGCCGGCCTGAGACTTGAACTCACAATTTAAATGAATTAACCTAAATAAAGTAACAAAATTGTATAAATAAGTGATTTTGTTGATTTTACAGTATTAGAATATAGAATACTCTCTACAAATATATATATATATTAGTGCTGTCAAAATTAGCGCGTTAACGCATTCGATTAATTTGAAATATTTAACGCGTTAAAAAAAAAATAACGCAATTAACGCGGTTGCAGTTTTTTTTATTTCTGGTTGTGGCCTATGTGTGTTCAACGTAAAAAGAAATATGGATAAGACCAAGGAAGGACTTTTAGACGGAAAGTTTCAGTATAAAACTCGGCCGGATTACTCTTCAGTCTGCCACAAGAAACAGCAACATTAAAATCATGAACTCAAATGTCATTGTTTAAAAAAAAACAAAAAAAAAAACAATGACTGTAACAGTGCGTAAATCAGACATTTCTGTAACGCTAACGTTAATAAGCTTAAACGAAAAAAACGAAATAATTGTGTAGCGGAGTATTTTTTGTACACAGTGCCGCGAACTGTCAATCACTCCTGTGCGCGTGCATCACTGTCCTCCTCACAGCTGCAGCAACTTGCGCTCTCTCTCTTCATCAAGCTTTAAAACAAAAAGGGGACAAAAAGATCATATTGTCTTTGTGCATAGGCTATAGATTAATTAGATAAATGAATATCTAAATTTGTGCCTTGCCGTCTACGGTATTTTTTTAGAACTTAGAAAAAAGATGCTGCAGCCAATGAACAGCCAGCGGGGGATCGACTCAACCTCCGCAGACAGTTTTTAATGTTTATCAGACAATAAATACTCAAGATTTTGCTTTAGTAGGCTATAACTTCCGGGACAATTAGGGCCAGATTCGGGAGTCGGGACAACAGTTTAGATTTCGGGACTGTCCCGAATTTTTCGGGACGTCTGATCACCCTTCCTGAAAGAGCTGCATTACTTAATTAGCCTATCACTGTCTGACCTGCAGTGATACGATTCGAATTTGGTGAGATGTCAGTCAGCGAATCATCTGATTCTGGTCTTGTTCTTGCAGTATTCAGAGTCTGAAGCCAAGAAAACATATTAAGTGTTGTTGATTTTTAACCGAACCGAGTGTTGTGTACACTCATAACGAGTTTCACACACCTTCTCCGGCCACGTTGAGTTGTTGACACTTAACAGTGGGAAAAGCGACACATGCGCTATTCACTTGTATAACTTAAGGGTGAATGGGTAATAGTTTCTGCTCTGGGTGGGATGAATTAGGAAGCTTGCATTGTGAAGGGCGCAGGTACAAGATTAAAACCTCTATTAAAACAGATGTCCAAATGAGCGTACCGGTAAGCTACAAGCACGTTCTGGGTGCACGGAGAGGTGGCGGTACGCTCAAGAGCTATATTTGGAAGTGGCGGTACTGAGTACCTGTGCATACCGGCCCACTTAAAGCACTGGCAATGACTATACTTTGGAATTTTTTTGCAGTCCACTTAGAATTCAACATGGAAATCATTTTTGTTTTTTATTGGCATTGATTGTTTTGAAATTCAAATGGTACTTACATGCCTGTGTTTTTATTTCTGTAATAAAAATGGCTTTCAAGCCAACAGTTAATTTGGAGGATATTGATGGTTTATTGCAGGTATGTTGTTTACATGAGAAAATCTGTGTTACAAGTTAAACAAAAATTCCAATAAACAATCATATTTTGAATTTAAATAGTTTCTTTGTCTTGAGTTTACATAATTATTTACATTTTACATTTACATATGCAAAAAGTTTCAGTCTTTTAATTGCGATTAATCGCGATTAATCGCGATTAATTTTAAAAAATTGTGCGATTAATTAGTTAATTTTTTTTAATCGATTGACAGCACTAATATATATATAGAGAGAGAGAGAGAGAGAGAGAGAGAGAGTATATACACTGTTTCCAAAAGTATTTATAAAAATGTTTTTGTGTTAATTTAATGCATATCGGCAAATAAACCAAATATTTAACAGATGTTATGTCAGATTAAACAAATGGTTTAAACTGCAATGGTGGCTGAATGCTGCACAGGTGTCAGGAGGTATGGGCAAAGAGGATAAACAATGTCTCCCAGAAGCCAGCTATCACCAGAGCCATGCACTCTCTTCAGCCACCTGCAAACTGCAAAAGTGGCCAACACAAAAGAGTCATGTGTGCTTCCATCACCCACCCATTAGGCCAACACACACCACCTCCATAAATTTCCAACATCATAATAATGCAGTATAGCTAACAACTGAATTTAAAGCATTCTTTCTTCTTACTGCTCTCTGAAAATATGAAGCCTGATGTTAGAGGCCCAGGCAGGAGAGGGTCTGATGTTGAAGGGCCGGACTGGAGAGGGCCTGATGTTGAAAGGCAAGGCAGGAGAAAGCCTGTTGGAGGCCTGAACTTTGAAGGAAAAGACCTGGTTGATGCACGTGTCTGTACCCCAAGGATCATTCCATTGCAACATGCCCCAGGATGGCCAAAACTTTCTCTTCCTCTGGGACAGGATGAACTGAATTGATTCCCCATCAGTCTTGTTTGCTTCCCTCTTACGTGCCGGAGCCCTCCATTTTGTCACACTTGCAAAGTCCCTCCACTTATTCCTGATTTCTGGGCTTTGTTTGTATCCATAGCCAGCATCATTTATTTTTTTGAGTGATTTCTGCCCAGATCTAATTTTTGTCAGCATTTGTAATGCTGTTTTACAGCTTTGAAAATAGCGGGACTTTATTATTTTCCACCTCCTCCAAAAGAACTGCAATTTCATGCTTTGAAAATTGGGGTTTTCATGGCATTTTCATTAACACATGGTAGCAAAATAAGCATCAGGTGTCCACAACAGTACACCAAAGTAAAAAAAAAAGTTTTTTTCAATTGTGGTCAACTAGCCTATCAGTATTAAATAAGAAATAGTATTTAAAATAAGAAATAGTATTTATATGAAATTGTGAAATTATTGAAAAGAAAAGCACATTTTTAACTGTGTTTGTATATAATGTAGTGCAGAACAAATGAATGATTCGTTATTTCTCGACTTCAACGTAACGTCATTTCATACAACACTGTTTAAGACTTGATGGCTGCTCTGTCAATTATTCGTCATCAGTTAGGAACCTTGGTGTGCTATTTGATAGCAATCTTTCCTTTGAAAGCCACATTTCTAGCATTTGTAAAACTGCATTTTTCCATCTCAAAAATATATCTAAATTACGACCTATGCTCTCAATGTCAAATGCAGAGATGTTAATCCATGCATTTATGACCTCAAGGTTAGATTATTGTAATGCTTTATTGGGTGGTTGTTCTGCACGCTTAGTAAACAAACTACAGTTAGACCAAAATGCAGCAGCAAGAGTTCTTACTAGAACCAGGAAGTATGACCATATTAGCCTGGTCCTGTCAACACTGCACTGGCTCCCTATCAAACATTGTATAGATTTGAAAATATTGTTTATTACTTATAAAGCCCTGATTGGTTTAACACCTCAGTATTTGAATGAGCTCCTGTTGCATTATAATCTTCCACGTCCGCTACATTCTCAAAACTCAGGCAATTTGATAATACGTAGAATATCAAAATCAACTGAGGGCGGCAGATCCTTTTCCAATTTGCCGCCTAAACTCTGGAATAACCTACCTAACATTGTTCGGGAGGCAGACACACTCTTGCAGTTTAAATCTAGATTAAAGACCCATCTCTTTAACCTGGCTTACACATAACATACTAATGCTTTTAATATCCAAATCCATTAAAGGATTTTTAGGCTGCATTAATTAGGTAAACCGGAACCGGGAACACTTCCCATAACACCCGATGTACTTGCTAAATCATTAGAAGAATGGCATTTGTGCTAATTTTAGTCTGTTTCTCTATTATTCCGAGGTCACTGTAGCCACCAGACCCAGTCTGTTTCCAGATCAGAGGGTCACTGCAGTCACTCGGATCCAGTACATATCCAGACCATATGGTGGATCGGCACCTAGAAAGGACCTCTACATCCCTGAAAGACAGCGGAGACCAGGACAACTAGAGCCCCAGATACAGATCCCCTTTAAAGGGGGGGGTGAAATGCTCGTTTTCACTCAATATCCTGTTAATCTTGAGTACCTATAGAGTAGTACTGCATCCTTCGTAACTCCAAAAAGTCTTTAGTTTTATTATATTCATAAGAGAAAGATAGTCTGTACCTATTTTTCCCGGAAAAACACGAGCGCCTGGAGGCGTGACGTGTGGGCGGAGCTAAAGAATCACTAGCGCCAGTATGCTTTTGCGTTGAGAGCGTTTGGAAGCTGTGACACCGTGAGGACAAAACCAACCAAAACAAACCATGGCTAACAGTCAGATTCAGCGTATATTTATGTTCCAGAATCAGATCCCGAGGCTGAAACTGAACGAGAGCAGCAGCAGCAACGACTCGCTCCGAGCGGGGCTCGAACCCGGGTCTCGGCATGGGAGGCGGACGCACTAACAAGAAGGCAGAGATATTTGAAGCAGTTTTACTCACCGCCTGCGGTTCCAACACACGATCGTGGCCCTTTTTCGTTGGGATTGCATCATCCTTAAGAAATAAACGATATGCAAATCCGTCGTTAAACTGGGCCATGTTTGTAAAACAAGCATCTTCGAAATGCAGGGAACAAACACAAACACTTGCACAACTCCGTTGATGCTCTGTAAAAATAAACTCCATCCACTGGTCCCTTAATGCTGTTTTTTTTTTTTGGTCATCTGTGCAGGGTTGTCTTGCCCTGGCAACCAAAAATACACTTCTTTTGTGACATTTCGTGACGCTCTCGCTCTGATCACTGAATGCCTCTGCTCTCAGTGCTCTGCTATACGGGAGCGCGCGCTCTTCCGGTAGACGTGCCCTAGGACCCATATAAGGAAATTCCGCTCCATCTAACGTCACACAGAGCCATACTCGAAAAAACTTTCCGAAACTTGTGACAAACCGGAAGGAGTATTTTTGGAACAGAAATACTCCTTCAAACGTACAACTTAATTTTTGAAACTTTGTCCATGTTCAGCATGGGAATCCAACTCTTTAACAGTGTAAAAAACTCAGTATGCATGAAATAGCATTTCACCCCCCCTTTAAAGACCTTATCTCAGATGACCACCAGGACAAGACCACAAGAAACAGATGATTCTTCTGCACTATCTGACCTTGCTGCAGCCTGGAATTGAACTGCTGGTTTCCTCTGGTCAGAAGAGAACAGTCCCGCCCAACTGAGCCTGGTTTCTACCAAGTTTTTTTTTTTGCCTGTGGCTTGCTTAGTTGGGGACACTTCATCTTCAACGATATCATTGACTTGATTGCAAATAAATGCACAGACACTATTTAAACAGAACAGAGATGACATCCCTGAATTCAATGATGAACTCCCTTTAACTGTCATTTTGCATTATTGACACACTGTTTTCCTAATGAATGTTGTTCAGTTGCTTTGATGCAATGTATTTTGTTTAATAAATAAAAGAGAGAGAGGAAGTGGAAATGGAGGAAATTTCAAAAGACTACTTCAAGAATCTGATCGAGCGTAGATCTTGGGGGAAGATTTGGAAAATCAGGGAATGAGTTTTTAACAAGATTTAGAAGTTGCAAATATCGAAAAAAGTGTGCACTGGGGAGAGATAATTTTAGTTTCAATTGAGAAAAACAGGGAAAAATATTATCAATATAAATATAATTGACAACTGAAATCCCTGCTCTCTGCCAAACTTTAAATGCTTTGTCATTAAGTGACGGGGGACCAAATAAAAAAAAAAAAAAGACCAAAAGAACCAAATTTGTAATGATTGCCGGACAATGGAATTACCATAAAGGACAGCGCGAGATGGCAGTAAGAGAGGGCCACACAATAATGCGGCAGGCAAAGTAGGAAAACAGGAACCCTCTTCAATACTGACCCAAGACAGGACCCAATCACTGAGCCCAAAATGACTTTGGAACCAGAATAATGTAGAAAGTATATTTGCTGCCCAATAGTAAAACAGGAAATTAGGAAGGGCATGCCTGCCTTCAAGCTTTGGTTTCTGAAGTAGAATTGGGACACCGAAATAGATACAAAAATCTAGGGTAAAACGTTCATTTTCACTGAACTCACACATCGAGCTAATGAGAGGGGAAGAGCCAACCAGCGAGTAAAATCTGGAGGATCATAGTGAAATTAGCCTTGAATAAATCTAAACACTTACGTGTAATTGTTACTCCTAAATATTTAAAACTATGTGAAGCGACTTTGAACATTGAAGTATTCATTGGTACATAAGAAATTTGAAAATAACTCACTTTTGCTTATATTGAATTTATAGCCAGCAAAAAGACTAAAGGAGTTTATAATTCTCAGAGCTTCGGGCAAAGAAACAATCGGATCAGAGATATAAAGCGACACATCATCTGTGTATAATAAGATTTTATGAACAGCACCAGCTCATTCCACCCGATCAAAGGCTTTCACTGCGTCAAGCAGAAGAAGAGCCTCTGATGGATTTTACATTTATTCATTTAGCTGACGCTTTTATCCAAAGCGACTTACAATTGCTATACATATCAGAGGTCGCACGCCTCTGGAGCAACTAGGGGTTAAGTGTCTTGCTCAGGGACACATTGGTGCCTCACAGTGGATTCGAACCCGGGTCTCTCACACCAAAGGCATGCGACTTATCCACTGCGCCAACACCACCCCATGGATGAGAGTAAGAGGAATAAATTATATTAAATACCCTTCTAATGTTATGAGACAGTAATCTATTTTAATAAAACTAGTTTGGTCACCATGTATGAATGCTGGTAAAACTGATTCAAGATGCTTTGCGAGCATTTTAGCCAGAATCTTTACATCTACATTCAGAAGACTAATTGGCCTGTAGGAGCCACATCCGTGTGGGTCTTTGTCTTTTTTCAAAATCAAAGAAATATAAGACTGACAGAGGGTTGGAGGCAGGCAACCATTATTGAATAAATCTAACAGCATATTTAGGAGTGGTGTTTTAAATGTTTGAGAAAACTTCTTAAAAAATTCAACAAGAACCCGTCCTCGCCCAGGGTCTTGCCATTCTGCATGCTCTCAATTACTAGTACTACAGTATCTCCTCTGTGGAAAAAGGTAATTCTAGCTCTTTTCTCATTGCGTTTGTTATTGAAGGTATAGGTGATGGTTCAGAGAAACTTTCCATAAGGGACCTATCTGTGGGGGGTTTTGACTTTGTTACGTACTAGGATAGCAGCAAATACAGGCATGGAGTCATGAATCTGTTTCAATCATTTATCTGAAACCCATTTGAAATAAATTTACAGCTCGCTATATAACATTCGTCTTTTTTTTCTTAACCAAAAAAAATTTCACATTCAAATCGCCCCCAAAACATATTAACATTACTAGTATCCTTCTGATACATCTCACTGTCCTTTAGGCCTGGCCATCTCAACTATCCTACCATACATGCATGCACGTAGTGTCTCAGTCACTGTTTCAAAAGGGTGACGGCGCGAAAGTCCTGGAAAGCATCCAAAAGATATGGTATCCACTCCCGAGAAAGTCCACGAGATCTGTGAAAAAAAAAGTATCCAAAAAGTAAGAAGTCATATGGTCCAACCATGTCCTTCGCGAAAACGGAGTGCCTCCGAAGCTTGTCCGTCATCCAACAGAAGTCGCGCTTCCCGAATGTTCTCCTCCGCGAATTCACGCGCTATCGCGTGTAATCAAGAATGAACCAAACACAAAACATACTGAGATGATCACTAGCCATTTGACCGTATCCAAACTCGTTGACCTGCTCATGAACTCTTTTGTATGTTTATTTAAACTCTGCTCTCCATGCAAACGAAACATAAGAGGATTAAACATTGCTAACACCTTTACCACTGTGTATTACTTATTTTTACGTTATTGCCCTGTACTTAATTAGACAAATAGATGACCTTATGACAAAATAAAATACAGAATCAAATCAAAATAAAACCAATACAATAGAGAAATAAAATGTAAGTGTGGGTTCATCACAACTTGTATAACAAAGAGTAGTAATCTTTAAAGTGTTTAGTAACACTAACAGGGTCAGTGATCAAATTGCCATCAGAGGACCGAATCTTAGAAATAAAATTTTGAGCTGACTTTTCTTTTAACTGAAGTGCAAGAAGTTTACTTGGCTTGTCACCATGTTCAAATAATGCATGTTTGGCTTTCAGCAATTCAAAAAAATTCAAAAAAACTTTTCAGCCTGATGGGATGATAATATATTAAAATCAGATTGAAGTTTGAGTCTCTTTTTATAAATTCCAGGATCTGGAGAAGCTGCTTAAGCCAAATCAAGCCGAGTTATCTCAACAGATAATTCTTCTAGCTTCTTCCTTTGTCTATTTACACAAGCTGAGTATGAAATAGTCTGACCCCGAGCATATGCTTTAAAAGATTCCAAAATTATGTAAGGTGAGGTCTCAGGGATGGTATTTATCTCCAAAAATATATCTAATTTATTTTCACAGAAAGTCTTATCAGAGAGCAGTAAAGAATTAAATTTCCAACTTCGAGCACCCAACATCTTATCCTGAAACTGAAGAGAAAGTAAAAGTGGAGCATGATCAGATATAACAATGCTTGCATAAGAACAGCCCATTACTTTAGAAAACAATTTCTTGTCTATGAAAAAGTAGTCAATAGGGAAGTAATTGTGATGAACATGAAAAAGGAGTATTGTCGTGCTGTGGGATATAAAAAACGCCATACGCCCTGACTACAAGTCGTCAATAGCGATTGGAGCGTAATTGCCATTTTAGAGGGTTGGACAGGTTTAGTAGATGAACAATCTAGAGAAGGGTTCAGAGAACAATTAAAATCACCTCCCATAATAAGATAGTGTGAGTTTAAGTCAGGGAGTAAAGCAAATATTTACTGGATAAAATTTTCATCATCATAATAGTATCATGTAATTTTTAATTAAACACACTAGAATCTGTGATTTTCAAAATAATAAAAAAAAATGTACAAGCTAAGGATGAGTATTTTTTGCATGCCAACAGATTTTCACCAGAGAGAATCACAATATTTTGTAAATTAAATTTTTCTTACATCACTAGATTTAGCCATATCGAGATTTTGGATGGCCATTCACAATTTGTTTGTTGGACTTTGTATGTTTTTAGGTGAAGACATACATTTCTGAGCTGTTAGAACAGGAATACATAAAACTTAATGAAATTAAGTTACAGTTTTTCTCTTTGAGATATTTCTTTTAGTGCAACTTTATGTCTGTCCACAAAGTGTGATCACATGAAGCATCAACACAAATATCAAGTCTAGCTGTTTTCTCTTAAAACTTTATAAAAGTGAAACTAATCAATGAAATTTGAAGTTTGAGCATGTTAAAGTTTCCACACTCTTGTGTAAATAAATTTGATCTATAACCTTTTGTGTATTCAAGCAACCAAATCTCTAAAAAAAGAGAGTATAGCAAGAAAACAAATGTTTACAATGCATGTAGAATTCAGAATACAATTGTTATTTTTTTATGTGAATTTGTAAATTATATTTTTATTACTCCACTAGATTTAGTCATCTTGTTCAGAATATGGATGACACAATCCACATTTTGTTTGTTTTGCTGTTTTTGTTTTAAGACTTCTCTGTAAGTTCATGCTAATCCTTGCATGGGAAAGAGAGCAGGGTGAGCACATCTTTATTCATTTAAGAAAATTATTATGACTGAACTCTTTATTTCGACAATCCTCCATTTAAAAAATTGTTCCCCTTGAGGTGTTGATCTACAGAATAATTTTTCAGCACAACCCACTTGACTTGAAACTAGACACACGTTCAACAACCATCCCATTAATGTGGATGGGGTCATGCGTGCCTTCTTTCTTCTTCCTGAAGTCCACAATGAGCTCCTTTGTCTTACTGGTGTTAAGGAGCAGGTTATTGTCAGCAAACCATGTGGCCAGGTGCTGTACCTCTTCCCTTCTCATCGTTGTCACTGATGAGGCCAATCATCAGTGGCCATTTATACACATAGTATGAGAACTGTATATCATGTCACTTGCATAGAAAATTCATTACCAGTTTATCAGGGTGAAAAGGAAATAATGATATAGTTGAAATCCTTAGCTTGTAAATTTCTTTCATTTTGAAAATCACAGATTCTAGTGTGTTTAATTTAGAATTACATGATACCTACAGAATAGTTAAATAGTCAGTGTATGTTTTCTGTTCTTGGTGAGAAATTTACACCATTAAAGGTTTTCATGAACTTTAGAAAACAGCATGTATTCCCTATGGCTGTTAAACGCCTCGGGGGTAAATCATTTGAAACATAGGTCTGTTGAATGAGAAAAGTTCAGTCATGCATTTAAAAAGTTTTCTGATGTAGAAATTATGTGTTTGTCAAACAGATATGAAAATGTTTCTGCTCATGTGAGAAAAGCACTTGGGTGCATAAATGACCGAAAGAAAGAATGCTGGTCATCAGGTTATTTAAAAATTTTTTTTTAAAGACAAAAGACAGTGTGGCTTGCTTTTTTAATGATGCTTTAGTCATTTAAACGTTTAAAATTGTAGGTGAAATTATTTTTGCTGATATTAAGCAATTTGATTAAAATGAAAACATTTCTTAAATAACAACAAAAAGTAAAAACAACAAATATGATTTTGCTCATACTTAAAATTTGGTTTACTCAGACGTGTTTGTGTGTGTGTGGTTCAGGTATACCCTACATTATGGGGACAATGGTGGAAATATCCAAAATCCTTGAGGATTTTTTTTTTTGTCCCCGTGAGGAAACAAGCTTATAAATCATACAGAATGAAGTTTTTCTTCTTTTTTTTTTTTAATCTTAAAATGAACAAAGTTTTCTGTAAGAGGTAGGTTTATGTGTAAGGTTGGTGTATGGTGATTGAAAATACAATTTGTACAGAATAAAAAAAACATTACATCTATGGGATTTCCCATAAAACTTGAAAACCCAACGTGTGTAGAGAGAGACTAAAAAATCACCTAAAGTGTTGAATCGTTGTCTAAAACCACTGCTTATTTAAAAAAAAAAAATTTTCATATCATGTTATGTACTTTGATTTCTTTTAACAATATTGTTCAGCACTATGGTCAACCATTGTTGTTTTATTGTGCATGAATTATGAACTTAACTAAAGCATGATTCTATGCATATAATATCAAGTCAAGTCAAGTCAAGTCACCTTTATTTATATAGCGCTTTAAACAAAATACATTGTGTCAAAGCAACTGAACAACATTCATTAGGAAAAGAGTTGTCAATAATGCAAAATGACAGTTAAAGTAATAGAGTATAAGTAATAGTAGATCAAGCGCAAGGTTGGGGGTTTGATTCCCCCGGGAACACATGATAGGTAAAAATTGATAGCCTGAATGCACTGTAAGTCGCTTTGGATAAAAGCGTCTGCTAAATGCATAAATTTAATTTTTTATTTAATTTGAATTTTTAAAAGCAGTTCATCACTGAATTCAGTGATGTCATCTCTGTTCAGTTAAAATAGTGTTTGTGCATTTACTTGCAATCAATTCAACAATATCGCTGTAGATGAAGTGACCCCAACTAAACAAGCCAGAAGCAACAGCGGCAAGGAAAAAAACCTTGGGAGAAACCAGGCTCAGTTGGGGGGCCACTTCTCCTCTGACCAGACGAAACCAGTAGTTCAATTCCAGGCTGCAGCAAAGTCAGATTGTGCAGAAGAATCATCTGTTTCCTGTGGTCTTGTCCTTGTGGTCATCTGAGACAATCTCTTTACAGGGGATCTGTGTCTGGGGCTCTAGTTGTCCTGGTCTCCGCTGTCTTTCAGGGATGTAGAGGTCCTTTCTAGGTGCTGATCCACCATCTGGTCTGGATACGTACTTTACAATGTATGTTGTAAAGCTATTAACACAAGCACATAGATGATACTCACATCCACTGTCAGTTAGACCCCACAACCACCTTCACAGTCTGAAGTAAATTGTTAGGTGTGGTGGATTTGGTGGATATGGACGGTGAGCAAGGATGTTGGATAATTTTTTACTTAAGACTCCTTCTCATAAGTTTATCTATTCAACCTACAGATTAGGTTGTACTGATCATACAGAGGTCTTAGCATACACACATACAGATGAGGTAGAAAGAACACGCCCAAAGCGTGATGGGCAATTTTCTTGGTGAATTATTTAATTCTATGTTTCAGTTAAATTTAAATTTTGTGAAATTTTTAGGTGCTTTATTGGCATGGAAAATATTTCGCAACTTCGTATTGCCAGAGCATTGCAGTATTGTTGCAAACATTCAAATCTGAACGATTTAGTGTTTGAGATGGACATGTGTCTGCATATCTTTCAACCCCAAACAAACCACATTCCCCGTTAACAAACATATTAAAACACTTATACCGGACACCGACTACATCACAGGAGGAAAACCGACAGGGGAGAAGATTTGGGCTCTGGGGTCTAGACACCAATCCACCAAAGATGTTGACCTAAAACACAAACACGGAAGCCAGACGCCGAGACAACCTCCTTTTTCAGAGACCGGTTGGTAGCCACACTGTTGGTGTTTAGGTATTAACATATACCATATAGATCAAACAAACATTGATCCTGTCAAGGTGACAATACACTCCCTTTGCTCATTTTTTTTCCAGGAAGAACCCAATCCCCTCCTGACTGGAAGTGTGTAACTGGTCAGGAAGGAACTCCACAGAAACCCCCATGTTAGTGATAAAACTCTCATAAATCCAGTAATAAACAGATCAAAAGTCAAATCTGACATCTGGTTGATCCTTTGATTTACTCACAGCTCTGTCATGTCAATCAAGGTTGACAGGACCTCGGTGACATGGCAGTCATTGTAACAGACAGGACATATAATTATAAATCAACTCATAAATCCATCTTTCCATGGCCACAGTATCCAGTAGTGTTTTTGTAGATGCATCTAGTCATCACACCTGGTGAGCTCAAACTCCACTCTGCATGTATTCCTCACATCTGGACTGCCAGATTTCCAATAAACGATACCTTCATGAAAAAATAAAATAATAATACAACAAAAAATAAAATCTCTGAATTAATGCAAAAAACTTTTACAAATGTTTTTAAAAACATTGTTCAGTTATTAAAAGTAGTAATAGTAGTAAGTAGTAAAAATACATACTGTCCAGCCAGGCAAAGTGAGCTTTTCTTCGAAAACTGATGCCACATTCTGCAAACATTCTGCACACTAGTGACAGAGTGGAAAGGCTCCATCTCCTTCTTTATAGACAACATCTAGAAGAATATGTCTGAGCAGCTCTGATGGTAGCTGAATAATATATATCTATATCTCTCAGGGCCAGTGGTGTCAAAAGTACTGGCATTCATTACTCAAGTAGAAGTATAGATACTAGGGTTTAAAAAGACTTTTGTAGAAGTTGAAGTATCAACTCAAGCTTTTTACTCAAGTAAAAGTGTAAAAGTACTGGTTTAAAAAACTACTTAAAGTATAAAAGTAAAAGTAATGTAAGGGGGAAAAAATGCCATTAAGAACAAAAGCTTGGGCCGCACCACAGGGGCCTATTGTGTACTACCCCACCTCCTCAAAAAAAACATTTTTCTAAAGGCCATAGGCCATAATGACTATAATGTTATATTAAAATGTTTATGTTGAAAAATTTGGGATGCACTAGGCTTCCTGTTTCAGCCGCATATATGAAAATACAAAAATGGTGTGCACATCCCAAACATCCAATTAGGACGCAGGTGCAAGACAACTAAATGATATAGACAAATAAAGAAGTGAAGTCTGAACACTGAAAATTACTGCTTCAGAGGAATTTAATCAAGCAACGTTTCGACCTTCAGGTCTTCATCAGCCGCATATATGCCCATTTAAAATGAATGCACTTTAGTACAATGCAAATACATTAAAGGACTAGAGATATGATGACTAGTTGCCAATAAGTATTGTCATGGTGCAAAAAGTCAAACTTCAGAGGCTTGTCATCAATAACTTTTAATGGAATGTACATCCAAGCTTAGCTGCAGGAATCTGTGAGGGCAATGGACAAGAACATTGGTGCAGGCTTATTAAGTGTAACAATTACACTTGTATGGTTGTCTATTTACAGTAAACATTACAGTGCTGTCAAAATGAATGATTAATCCAAGTGATTAATCAAAAACTAAAACTGAAAAAGAAATCATAATCCTGATACTTTCTTGATTGATAGCTTCTTGTATTTGGTACATACATCTGCTATGTCCAGTGTTCGGGAGGTAACAAGTTACAAAGTTGGTATAGCCTTCTTATCACAACATTGTCAATTGCATTGTCAATCGAAAACGCTAATTTATTAAAACGTCTCGCTACCGAACTACCTACAGTAGCTTAATTGGTGGAGGACGAAGAAAAAGCACTCATTTGGTAAATGAGCCAGTGAGAAATAATAACTTTTAAGTAGGGTCCAGTGCCTTTTCAATACTTTTAAAATGGTACCGGCTCCTAAAAGGTGCCTGAACCGATACTTTTAAAAAAAGAACCACAAAAAAACTATGGATAACTTTAAAGAACATTACAAATATTTAAAATAAATCCATAGCTTGTTGTGCAAGTTGTGCTTCCCTTAATCTAAGGCTAATAAATGTATTTCACAATCTGGGTCATTATTTAATACAAAACCACACATAATGTTTCTGCTGAATCTCTGTCACTCACTCTGATATTTAGTTAAGATGAGTGCTGTCTGTCACTGTCTTAAATCAGTTCTGTGAATTACTGTATGGTCATTCTTTATAAAGTAGCAACAATGTCGTTTTTAAAATACAGTACTGTGCAAAAGTCTTATGGAAAAATTAGTATTTTCTCCCCAAAAAGGGTTTTAAGCCAGTTATTTATATCTTTTGCTGTAGTGTGTCAGTAGGAAATATCAGTTTGCCATTAATTTTAATAATAATCTAGTGCGATTTTGAATGCACAAGCAGTCTGACAACGGCAAAATGAATGTTTGGAAATGTAAACTGATATTTTATACTGACACACTACAGCAAAATATCTAAATAACTGTCCGAACACCATTCTTTTAAGTGAAAATACTAACATGTCTAAGACCTTTGCACAGTAGTGTATGTATAAAGTACGTATGATTAAATTAAGTATATTTAAGTAAGTGTAATTAAAGTATGCGTTCATATGTGTTAAGGGCTAGATTTTCGCTGGAGGAAACGGCTGTGGTGTGATGAGCGAAAAATTTACAGTTGATGAGAAACCGACTGCTATCTCGTGACTTTTTGTAAACTGTATTTATGACAAAGAACTGCACAGACATGGATATTCTAACAATTTATCGATAAACACATACCTTGTCCTCTGTTTGTTTAAGTGCGCATGCGCTGCTCCGTTCGCGGTTTGCGCCTCTGCGGATTGAAGAGCGCGCTGAAAGACGGGAGGAGACCGGTCTGACGCTGGTTTCATGTGAAATTTAAGCGGACTGACTCTGAGGCGATCGGATACCGGTTCCATACCCAACCCTACTTTTAAGAAATATATTTTTTGATAAACGAACCCAAAACTGTCTATGCCCTGGCTGGACTGTGATGTGATTTGTGTCACGTGCAGGTGCGATGGATCGCGTACAGACCAATAGGGTGTCGGAATGGTATATGATTATACTTATCATCCAACCACAATCAAATTCACTCCATCCGGATGGCGCGATTTATCTGGATAGTTTTTTTTTTTTTTTTTTTTTTTGAATGATGACAAGCCGAAATGAAATAGCAGTAACGAAGCTTTTTTTTAAAATGTAAGGAGTAGAAAGTACAGATACTTGCCTGAAAATGTAAGGAGTAGAAGTAAAAAGTCGGCTGAAAAATAATCACTCAAGTAAAGTATAGATACACCAAATTTCTACTTAAGTACAGTAACGAAGTATTTGTACTTCGTTACTTGACACCTCTGCTCAGGGCTCCAGACATTTTAACAACAGTAACAGGTGCAAAATCTACTTTTTATTTAAAGAAAATGTATGTATTCCACTCTTATTAAATGTACCAGTTTTTCTAGCATATGGCACTGACCAACTTTAGTGATTATGTTTGATTCAGTAGCAAATTGAAGAAATGTTTGTGACTTTTCTTACTTCATACACAAAAGAAAAGTGTAAAATTCTGACAAAATCTAATTACTTGATTTGATATTTTATAACAGTGATTTTGTAATTTCAAAATATAGAGAAAAGGTAGAAATGAATGACTAATAGGACAATAAGTCCCCCTCAGTTGCTGTCTACTAGTTATAATTGTGATTTGATGTATTTTATTATTATATATATATATTTTTTTACATAAGTCTTTGTTTACCACAAAGTATATTTTTTTCATCCAATTAAAAATAACATTAAAACTGGATCATCTTAGAGCTTTAAAGTGCTGGAAAAAGTCATTGAAAAGTGCTAGAATTTCTCTCTCAAAAGGTTGTTGAAATTAATGAGAATTTAAAGACCAAACTGGAAGCATCATGCACACTTAACAGTTCATTAATCAAGTTTAAGTGCTAAACACATAGGCAGTGCATGCTTAACAAGCATTTATGAAAAAAAAAGTGTTTGTAGTAAGAGCATTAAATACAGAACATTAGAAACTCGATTTTAACTCACAAACAGGATATTCTGTATAAAACCACAAAATAACAAATTTCAAATTGACATTTATTCCTTCAGAATTTAAATACAAAACTGATAGCATCAGGCCCAACAGGCTACTCATTAATCAGTTTTAAATACTCAAAACTCAAGCACTTTAACACATCCTATCCTTGTGCATCTGTTGATGAGACTGCCTACAGGGAAGAGGTACAGCACCTGTCCACATGGTGCGCTGAAAGGATGTAGCAGGGTCCCCTAGATTAAAAAAATTAAATCAAATTCTGTTACAGGTTATTTGGCTAAGACAGTATAGCTACATACAGTGCAGAACTTCAAAAACAATTAGAAGGCTAATGTATAAGGTTCACAATATACAATGCATTTCATGTCCATATATACACTTATAAATCTTACAGTTTCTAAAACCATTGTTTTAAGATTTTTAACAGATGGGCTAAAAGGGTATAGAAGAATAAAATATTACATGAAAATATCTTGAAACAATATAATTAGGGGCCAAGCACCGAAGGTGGGTAGGCACCTATTGTATCCGTTAGGATTCTTATTATTATTCTGGTTCTTCTTCCGCCGCAAGTCTATGGCAGCCCATAGAACCGATTGTGGGAAAGTTGTATAATTTGGCACACTGATAGAGGACAGTCCCAACATTAACTATATCAAATTTGAAGTCTCTATCACCAACTCTCTAGCGCCACCACTTGTCCAAAATTTCTATATTTTTATGGTAATAACTTTTGAACCTAATAGTCTACTAGTTATAATTGTGATTTGATGTATTTTATTATTATATATATATTTTTTTTACATAAGTCTTTGTTTACCACAAAGTATATTTTTTTCCTCCAATTAAAAATAACATTAAAACTGGATCATCTTGGAGCTTTAAAGTGCTGGAAAAAGTCATTGAAAAGTGCTAGAATTTCTCTCTCAAAAGGTTGTTGAAATTAATGAGAATTTAAAGACCAAACTGGAAGCATCATGCACACTTAACAGTTCATTAATCAAGTTTAAGTGCTAAACACATAGGCAGTGCATGCTTAACAAGCATTTATGAAAAAAAAAGTGTTTGTAGTAAGAGCATTAAATACAGAACATTAGAAACTCGATTTTAACTCACAAACAGGATATTCTGTATAAAACCACAAAATAACAAATTTCAAATTGACATTTATTCCTTCAGAATTTAAATACAAAACTGATAGCATCAGGCCCAACAGGCTACTCATTAATCAGTTTTAAATACTCAAAACTCAAGCACTTTAACACATCCTATCCTTGTGCATCTGTTGATGAGACTGCCTACAGGGAAGAGGTACAGCACCTGTCCACATGGTGCGCTGAAAGGATGTAGCAGGGTCCCCTAGATTAAAAAAATTAAATCAAATTCTGTTACAGGTTATTTGGCTAAGACAGTATAGCTACATACAGTGCAGAACTTCAAAAACAATTAGAAGGCTAATGTATAAGGTTCACAATATACAATGCATTTCATGTCCATATATACACTTATAAATCTTACAGTTTCTAAAACCATTGTTTTAAGATTTTTAACAGATGGGCTAAAAGGGTATAGAAGAATAAAATATTACATGAAAATATCTTGAAACAATATAATTAGGGGCCAAGCACCGAAGGTGGGTAGGCACCTATTGTATCCGTTAGGATTCTTATTATTATTCTGGTTCTTCTTCCGCCGCAAGTCTATGGCAGCCCATAGAACCGATTGCGGGAAAGTTGTATAATTTGGCACACTGATAGAGGACAGTCCCAACATTAACTATATCAAATTTGAAGTCTCTATCACCAACTCTCTAGTGCCACCACTTGATTCGTTCAACCGTTCTCGAATGACACGTGAAAAACTATGACAAAAAGCACGCAAAAATACATGTGAGGCTATATCTCAGCAACGGTTTGGCATATTGAGACCAAACTTGGTGTGTTATAATAAGCATGACCTGAGACTACCTACAGCATTTTGACACAGCGCCACCTAGTGGTCAGGAGATGCATATTTTGGCTTATAACTTCTGAATGGTTTGGCCAAAAATCACAAAATTGGTCTCTTTAGATCCAGTGAGTCATGTCGAGTCGAATGATATAAATTTCATCCATTTTAAGCGTCGGCCATTTTGAATTATGTTTTAAAATGCTGTATTTTTTTAACACAGCATCGTATCATTACGAAAATAATTACAAAAATATTCAGCCTTGAAGGTACTCAAAAAGTTTGGTGGCAGCGCCACCTTGTGGCCAATAGTTAGAATGAAATATCACATAAATGCTAATAACTTTTTAATAAATTAGACTATTAAAATTAAAATGGTCTCACTATATTCTGTGGGTCATGCCGAGAGCATTTATACCAATTATCTGAAAATTGGCCATACTTCCAGTCCGCCATTTTGATTAATGTTGAAAACCTACTTTTTCAAATTCCCCCTAGACCATTAGTCCAATTTTCACCAAATTTGACGTGAATCATCTTCAGACCATGCTGGCAAAAAGTTATGGATTTCATGTTGATATATCAAATGGTTCTTATTTAGCGCATCAACGAATATGCTGGAAGGGTGCCAAAAAGCATTTGAGGCTGTATCTCTGCAAAGCTTTGACATATTTGCACCAAACTTTGTATGTGTCATCGCCACCTCACACTGACCATGCCACATAAATTTGGTAACAGCGCTACCTATTGGTTACACGTGATAAGCCAATAAATCCTATTACTAGTTGTTGTGTTTATTGTTTTCAAGCCATGGTAACGGATATGCAGATCATCGATTCATGTGTTTAATTCAGATTTTCCAAATGAAACCCTTTTTGCACTAAATGCCTGGGCCTGGCGCCAGCCTGGCTGGACTTAAATTATTTACGATGCCCATGTGCGCTTCAAAGGAGACCTGAAAAAAACCCCAAATTCCTCCAACACTGGAGACAAAGGAAACATTTCGTAAAGTTCCTTACTTTTGTAAGTCCTTATTAATATGTATTTTAAATATGTTTATGGATTGCATAAAATGGTTAATTCTTGTTATGTGAAGAGTATAAGTTGCTAGCTTATACTTTAGGAAATGTTCTCCTCAGCCTGGCTCTTTCTCAAATAGTCATGTGTATGTAACCCCCACCTTTGCAGGTCGTAAAACTTTACGACCTCCCTGGACAACAGGAGAGGAGAGAAGCCAAATCTTCTCCCCAATGCATTCTATGGAATGAATTCATTACCTTTTTGTTTTTATGTTTTATAAATGTATTACGTATTCCCTTTTGGTACATTTAGATGTTTCCCATATAAATTGGGACTATCTGCAAGTGTTATCATGTGTTAAGCAAATCTTTAAATATGTGTAATTCTGCATTTGAATGTAACTTCATGTTTTGATCATTTATATATATATTATGTTTAGTATCTGTGTAATTGTCATGCTGTGACAGACCCATTTATGTAGAGCAAAGTAATGAAAAATGTATGTAATCTGGAATTACAAACTTCCTAGAACTCCCCGATGCCCTAAATCATCAGGGGGTTGTCTCCACAGAGACAAAGGAACTTTTCCCTCCGCTTCAGATCGCGGACTTTCATTGGCTGTTTACGCGAAAAGAGGCGGGGACCATCTCAAGCCATAAGAACGACCGAACAAGGTCCGCCCTCTCTCTTCCTCTCTTCTTACGCTGACTCCCTTCCCTCCTGCATCGACCAACGTTGCTTCCGCACGGCCTTAGGCCACGCTCATAGCGCAAGCCCCCTCAGCACAGGGGCTAAGAGAAAAAGCCATTTTAATGGCTCCTTTGGAAGCTTTCGTTCTTTTCTTTTCTTTTCTTTACTAAGTTTATTCAACTATTCGCCTCTCCACGCAAGGAAGACGAATTCTGGAACATTGTTTGTTGAACCTTTCAAATACCGCGCGAGGACAGAACAAAAGACCACGTGCTCCAGCGTGCGCCGGTCTCCAGCACGCACACGCCGGTTTCAAAAGATCCAGCGCGCCCGGATGTCCAGCTCACACACATTGGACACTTTGCAAGTATCACTTTCTCTGTGGAGATTTAATTGCTGCTTTAAATTGTTGCTGTGATCTGGTCGTTGTTGGCTTCCAAAAGTTACTGACTATGATTTCCATACCTGAGCTCCTTATGTGATCTCATTCTATTCTCTCTCTCTCTCTCTCTCTCTCTCTCTCTCTCTCTCTCTCTCTCGCTCTCTTTTATTAGGATTCCGTTATGTCTTGTATAAAGCTTACTGTTTGTATTGTCGTACGCATATTTACTGTGTGATTTGTAGTTTGATGTATTACTAGTTTAATTATTAAAAACCCATATACTGACGATTGGCTTGGACTCCACCCCACTCACATTATGAGTCACTGAGATGTCTGATCTATAGCTACAAGCTTTAAACTTAGAAACTAAATTTATCATAAGGATAGGATAATGTTTTCATGGCCAGAGAATATTTTTCCTTGAATTATAAGGCGTGATAACTTTATTGAAAATTGATAGGTCAACAGCGGTTTGCTGGACAAACCACTGTTTGATTTGCAGTAATTTACAGTAAGAGATATCACAATAATTGGTATGAAGAATGGAATATTGACATATTAATGAGTAAGTTACAGTGCCCTGTGATTATTTATTGGTATAGGCAATTGAGCTATTTTTCATAATCAATCAAATTTAATGTAACTGCCATCTGAGATATAAATTAATCATATTCCTGATTAATTATTCAAATTCCCTATATATCATTTGAGTTAATTATTCTGTAAAACTCAATGTTGTTACATTATGGTGGAGGAACGCGGGCATTTCAAACTTCGTTTTGTGAGCAATCAATCTGTGTATATGGTTTTTAATAATTTCTGCACGTGCGCTATGAAAGTATGTAACGTTTCTTGTGAGATAAGTCGCAAGATGCGAACTCACTCAACTGACTAAGGGCAAAAAGCTGGTCAGTCAGTGCGCTAGGTATTTGTAGAAACTTAACAGTATAGTCACTGTTATTTTTAATGAAAGTAAACTGCAGTATAATGTTAAAAGTATCCTGTTAAGAAAGACCAAAATCTTTTTACAGTGAGAACATTTTAATATGAATAATTAAAAGATAAAGAAATCTTTTATTAGTTGCAACATGTAAATCTGAACATGAGCGATGTTCCTCTGATTCAGTTAAAAAGGCCTTGCTTATTAAATATCGTTATTGAATTCTTGGTAAACCACATGATATTCAAAAAAAAAATAAACGATAAAAACTCCTGGTCTAAAATTGGCTTAGCTACTCGATTTTTAAACCTAAAACATTTAAATCATAAGTGCTATTTTGATAAATGTTTATTGGAGTCAACAGTTGGAAAATTCCTGTCTTTGTTACATTTGTGTTTTGGAAGTGAACGGATCCTTCCTTCAACCTATGTTAATATAGCACCTCAGAGATTAAAACCTTTGGTTTGTTACTTGTGATTTTTGATGCAGAAAATCAGCCTGACAAACGATCAGATAATTTCTAAGTAATATTGAAATTGTAATTTCTCTATCTAAACACCAGAGAGAATGTGTGGGTTAGAAATTTCAGGGTACGCCCTGCTTTCTGATTCCAGCTTGCATGAGTGCAAAGCTGCCATCCTGTGGCCATTTCAGATAATGCGCTCTGATTGCTAATTTATAATCCCCTGTGATTTATTTGAATTAGATGTCTAAATTCTCGTATTTGCATTTACAGCTTTGCTCATGCGAATAGTATTACAGGGAAACAAAAGAATGTTCCCTGCCTTTGACTGTTTACATTTACTTTGAGTTTGGTTCAAACATGATTTGAATTAAAATGTAATTGTTAATAGTGGAAATCTAGATGTGTCAGGTCAACTACGGTTTGACCCACTTAGAAGGTAAGCCATCTAGTGGCAGTCTCCTGTTAAATCGACTAACAGACCTCTGTTTTTCCATTCTGTTTTGAATTGCATGTCCACTTTTACCCTTTTTGATTAATCTCACCCTGTTTGATTAATTTCATGATCATTAATGATAACTTACAAGCTATCATGGGTTATTATAGGATATTATTCAGATTTTCCTTTTAATTCATACATGCTTATTTTAAATTTTGATTTAAACCAGTTTTGAATTTTTAATTTGAATTAAGTTTTCTGCTCAGCAGGTTAAAGACAGAGAAGCAGTAGACTTAGGTTATTTTGATAATTACCCTTATTATCATAATTCCTTTGTTTTGTTTTATTATTATTAGGTTAAGCTGTTACCTCTCCTCTCTACATATATAGTTACTCAATTGATGTTAAACAAACCAAACCTTAATTAACTTTAAGTTTCCTTTGTTCATCCTTTGTGTATTTGATTGTAGAACTCCCTCGGTGATTGGACAGTCATCTCAGGTTTCCAGTGAGCAAGGCTGCCCGACCGGTGTTACCGATACTGGCTGCGAGTGAAACTCGGTTCCTCTTGTCTCAAGAGACATCAGCAATTTTGGCACTCCAAAGGTTGTGCTAAAAGTCACAAGCCGTTCGAGACGGCGACACGCCAGAGTAACGGAGGACCGGGGACACTGCGGTTGAGTGTTTGGGGAGCACCGGAGGGGTTGACCAAGCCACTGGTTCCCACCTGAATGATTTCAATTCACCCAGGTGAACCCAATATGATAAAACACATCCACTTATTATAAGCCACAGAATATTAGATATTCCCCTGGATATATTTTAAGTGTTTAACCCTTTTGCTTCTTTAAGCCACACCACATTTCTAGGTTTCCTACCCAGATAGCCCATTCACCTGTTGGCCCTATCTTAAAACCTAGCAGTAGGCTTAGGCCTCCTTATTCTCACTAACACATTGTGTTTCTATTGTTTTCATCTCATTTCAAGTGTTGTTTCACTTTGATCTTTTTCTACCCTCTGTTCTGTTGTGATTTTGTTTCTTTCATTTCACATAGAGACAGTAACCTGCGAGCCACCAACGAAGTTAAATCGTAGAACAACCAGCAGCCGGTGTCATCACACGACCCGCTAGGCTACTGCCTGTCAAATCTCCATTTCAGGTCCTTCGTTGACCCAAGTTAATTGGCTACTTAACTGTCTGACTGTTTGCATCAGTTAGCCCCAAAATTCTCATAAACGGCACAGCCCGTATGAATATAGCTCGTTAGATGTAGAACGAACTTCCATTGGTCTTTTTGTGTGTGTGTGCTGTGCTTCTCTCACCGACAGAGAATCAGGATGTTCCAGGCATCCAGTCCAGCAGTCCACAGGGGCCACCTCTCGACATGGTTGAAAGCAGTGACGACCCCCTTCCTGCCCAAGGACGCCAGTAACCTGCAGCACCCAGAGCAACTAGACACCGAGCTAGATGAACTGATGGCACGCGATCGAAACCAAAGCGACTACTACAGAGAACTCGCCAGGATCTTCGGAAGCCTAGTTCACATTCTCATCGCCCAGGCACGGCTCAGTGAACGGAGCAACATCGCGGAGGAGGCCTGGAAGGACCAGGCCCCAACCCAGAGTCATCTTGATCAGCTCCTCCTCGAGACCCAGAACCAGCACGAGAAAGAGGACAACACAGATCCAGAGCTAGAGAAAGGAGTTGAAAGACTTCACAATGCCCTGCAAGATCTTCGCCTCGACACATATCAAAGAGAACAGCTGGAGAGAGAAGCCAGAAAAGACCTCAACAAAAAACTCCAGCAAGGTGGCGCTCTCCTACAAAGAGCAGAGAGTGAACTGAAAGAAAGAGACTATAAAACCTGGGCCTGCAAAACACACTTGCAAGCGGCCCGAGCTAAATTCAACAAGCTTACTCTGCAGAGAGACAAGCTCTAAGATGAACTTGCCACTGTTCACACAGAACTGAGACAATCTCACAGATTATAGAGTGGCTGCATCGGAGAAACGCACACCACTAAGTTTCTCCCGGCCCGCCACTCCAACCTTTCAGCCAAGAACCCAGAGCTGAAAAAGGGGGTGTAAGCTCACGGATCAAGAAATCACCAGCCAGCTTACAAGAACACCTGTCAACAATGGAGGGAAGAGAACCCTTCCAGAGAACGCATGTCACTAAACCCTGCACTGCTCACAGAGAACTTCACAAGCTAGCCAGAAGCATCTCTGAATTCAATCCAGATCCTGCAGGAGGACATGACGTTCATGCTTCTTTACAAGCCATTGACTTTCATTTGCAAACTGTCGCCAACGTGACAGATGTGAACACATTGTACCTGTTAAAAATCACATCCAGCCGTGATGTGCATTGCTTTCTGGATCGTCAACCAGAGACTGTCAAAGCGTACTACCAGCAACTGCTACAGACTTTGATTCTTGAATTCTCTGATCCAAACTCAGACCATGGGCTCCTTATTGCTATGGACCTCAAACAGGGCCGATTTGAAAACCCACAAACTTTCTGTAGTCAGCTACGAAAAGCCTACGTCGGAGCATGCAACGAACCAGGTATGGAACAGGATGTCAACTTAAAAACTCTGTTCCTCCTAAACCTACATGCCAGTTGGAGTTTTCATCTCAGAGTCCCAGTGTGTCCACGTAACAGGACTACACAAGAGTTATGGAACTTAGCCCACAAAGCTTGCACCAAGCAAAAGACTATTTGTGAAAACCCCAAAGTCTCTGTCTCTGAGCACTTCTTGGAGTTAACCCTAGATGGTGCCCTACAACACCACAGCCACAGACATTTTTACAGAGAGTCAATACCGTTCCAAGCCAGCAGAGGGCAACACAGTGCAGCCACGTCTGAGACAGCAGAGATCCTGAGGGTGCTGAAAGATCATCTTCACATGAAAACTCGCAAGGAAGATGAGCCAACCACCCAGAACACTGCCCGTCATCTACAGACCACAGAGCTAACTGTTACAGCACAAAGTGACAACAACAAGCTCCACAGTCAACAGCTGCACACCCTGAACGAGACAGCACAGGTCCTCACACCAGGTACCACAAACACAAGGTACCAGAAAATGCTGTTTTGACTACCTGCCTTCGCAGCGAGCTACACAAGACCGGTCCTCACCACCCACCGATCGTCACACCTGCCCTGATGCCAACATTCCTGGGCAGCCTTGTCAAAAAGGGGGTGGGCCGAAAAGGAGTCAACAGAGAAGACCTGATCGACACAGGATTAAACCTGACGGTGATCTCATCTCACCTTTTCAAAAGACTCCAATTTGAAGCTAAGAGACAAGATCGAACTCTTACACCTCAAACTTATGAACTGAATGTACAGGTGTACAGACAGAATGACATCCAGTTTGAACAGGTTGTTTCCATTCACCTGACAATCGTTCCGATGAGTCTAATACATCCCATGTATGTCCCACCAATGAACACTCATGCATTGCTCATTGACAAAGACCTGCTAGAACACTTTGACCCTTTTCTGAACTTCAAACAGCTAAAAGACTTTGCTCAAGTGCGAGAACCTCTTTCTCTCCAACCACACAGGTTGCTAGAGCCAGACTGTCAGGTCGCAGAGGTCACGGGAATTCCCACAGAGCCAGACAGTCAGGTCACAGAGGTCACGGGAACCCCAGCAGCCAGCCATGAGTACAACGCCCTAACGACAGGCCCAAGTTCAAGCCTCTGTACCGTAGTCAACAAACAGGGTATGGTGGTACCAGCTTACACCAAAGGGGTCGCTGTTCGGCTCAACCTGCAATGTGGTCAAACCTTACACCACACGCTGGGTTTCTTCCAATCCTCACCTGAATGTGTGGAACTCGGACTCACACTTGCAAACAACAAGCATGTCAAACACCAACACCTGTTCCAGCAAGGTGATAACATCACAAAAACACACAATGTGATCGGGTACTGGAAGAAGGCAAAAGGACACTCGAAGTTACCAAGTCTAGACAAGGACTTTAAAGATCACACTGACAACCTTGCCAAAACTGGCACACTAAACAACATTCTGTGGTCACTCCCAACCCACCCACCCACATTCAAGGTTGAAGTGATTACACACAGCATAAGAACTTTACTAGCTAAACTGCCTACATCAGAATCGCTTACGCTGGCTCCGTTGTCTACACAGAGCAACATAGCGGACATGCGGGCTTATGAAACCTTGATAATGACTTTGCTTTACCACCTCTCAGACCCCTCCATCAACCCTGGCAACCAGTCTACAGTCACTGACAACCAAAGCCCCAGACCACTGCATGTTACACAAACCATGCTGCGTGCACAAAACAATATTGTGGGTTGTGCACCGTCTGACATCACAATGCCAGGGCTTGTAATGCCACGGAGCAAAAGGGGGATAATGCCAATATATTTCCATGACGCAGCATGTGCTGCACCACGCAGCACCAGAGCCACTGACAAAACACTGAAGCAAGCATCATGCCAGCAGCAAGATGTGGCAAAACATGGGCGAGGGCGAGCTAAACCCAGTCGCCGCCCACTAAGCAAAGAGGCTGCCCTGTCCAACCAAAGACAGCCCTCGTTTGTTTCTTTCTCCCCTTTCTCTCTCTCTCTCCCTATTATCTGTACCAGGATGCTGCTGTGGTTTGCCGTGCCGTGCTGTCAGCCAAAGAGTGGACAGCTGCCACCGAGAAAACCGCTGAGACTCCTGACTACCGATGACAGGGCACACTACCCCAGCACTGTAACCGAATACAGCTGTACAAGGTTCCGATGGAGAGAGGACTCCCTCACTCACACTGAGGCCGATGTAAAACACATGTTCAGCCAACATGAGAAAGTGACTGTTACACAAATGGAGTTAAGTGGACACCACCACCGCTCCAAACAGTTCCCGGGAGCTTTGCTTAGAGCCGCTGCTGCCGCCAGAATGTTTAACATTGTTATGTCCAGTGTCAATGCAGCGAACCAGACTGTAAACTCCTTGAAACCACTGTTTACTGTCTTCCAGAAGAACTTTACCCAGACTCAGCTGTTTACAGCGTTAACAACAGACATGCTGTGGGAGGTTAGCTCCTCCAAAGACAGCCTAACCACGAGTAAAACCCCACCATACATGATACCCTTAAGCCTTGTGTTAACTGTGCTGGCTTACGCCATCACCATACCAGCTGACCTACGACCAGCATGACACCGCCACCCGTGCCAACCTGCTTGACCAAGCACTGAAAGGTACCACCCAACACATTGACATTACTCCTGTCGACACAGCCCTCCAAGCACTGTCTCGACAGCCCATTCTGAACCAGTCATCTGCGGTCCTAGCCTGGACTGCTGCCGACACTACACGGGGCATCTCCACTGTCATTGGTCCCGCCCTGACTCTTGGCGTGACCTTCATCCTATACAGGATACTCGACGAGATGCAAACCTCTACAGCCAAACTCACGACAACTGTGGCTGGAGGTCTCCGATGGAATCCCCGGAAAAGGGACGCCAAGTCAAAGACAACACCGAACCTCATCAAGCTGAATCCTCAGCTTCAGGAACCACCTGCCATCATGACCCACCTGCTACATGACCATCACGATTCACTTGTCATCTGCCCATCCTGATGATTGCCGTCCAATGATGTCCACACCGGGACTTCATCTGACGTAAAGGGGGAGGTGTAACGGATATGCAGATCATCGATTCATGTGTTTAATTCAGATTTTCCAAATGAAACCCTTTTTGCACTAAATGCCTGGGCCTGGCGCCAGCCTGGCTGGACTTAAATTATTTACGATGCCCATGCGAGCTTCAAAGGAGACCTGAAAAAAAACCCAAATTCCTCCAACACACTGGAGACAAAGGAAACCTTTCGTAAAGTTCCTTACTTTTGTAAGTCCTTATTAATATGTATTTTAAATATGTTTATGGATTGCATAAAATGGTTAATTCTTGTTATGTGAAGAGTATAAGTTGCTAGCTTATACTTTAGGAAATGTTCTCCTCAGCCTGGCTCTTTCTCAAATAGTCATGTGTATGTAACCCCCACCTTTGCAGGTCGTAAAACTTTACGACCTCCCTGGACAACAGGAGAGGAGAGAAGCCAAATCTTCTCCCCAATGCATTCTATGGAATGAATTCATTACCTTTTTGTTTTTATGTTTTATAAATGTATTACGTGTTCCCTTTTGGTACATTTAGATGTTTCCCATATAAATTGGGACTATCTGCAGTGTTATCATGTGTTAAGCAAATCTTTAAATATGTGTAATTCTGCATTTGAATGTAACTTCATGTTTGATCATTTATATATATATTCTGTTTAGTATCTGTGTAATTGTCATGCTGTGACAGACCCATTTATCTAGAGCAAAGTAATGAAAAATGTATGTAATCTGGAATTACAAACTTCCTAGAACTCCCCGATGCCCTAAATCATCAGGGGTTGTCTCCACAGAGACAAAGGAACTTTTCCCTCCGCTTCAGATCGCAGACTTTCATTGGCTGTTTACGCGAAAAGAGGCGGGGACCATCTCAAGCCATAAGAACGACCGAACAAGGTCCGCCCTCTCTCTTCCTCTCTTCTTACGCTGACTCCCTTCCCTCCTGCATCGACCAACGTTGCTTCCGCACGGCCTTAGGCCGCGCTCATAGCGCAAGCCCCCTCAGCACAGGGGCTGAGAGAAAAAGCCATTTTAATGGCTCCTTTGGAAGCTTTCGTTCTTTTCTTTTCTTTTCTTTACTAAGTTTATTCAACTATTCGCCTCTCCACGCAAGGAAGACGAATTCTGGAACATTGTTTGTTGAACCTTTCAAATACCGCGCGAGGACAGAACAAAAGACCACGTGCTCCAGCGTGCGCCGGTCTCCAGCACGCAAACGCCGGTTTCAAAAGATCCAGCGCGCCCCGATGTCCAGCTCACGCACATTGGACACTTTGCAAGTATCACTTTCTCTATGGAGATTTAAATGCTGCTTTAAATTGTTGCTGTGATCTGATCGTTGTTGGCTTCCAAAAGTTACTGACTATGATTTCCATACCTGAGCTCCTTATGTGATCTCATTCTATTCTCTCTCTCTCTCTCTCTCTCTTTTATTTGGATTCCGTTATGTCTTGTATAAAGCTTACTGTTTGTATTGTCGTACGCATATTTACTCTGTGTGATTTGTAGTTTGATGTATTACTAGTTTAATTATTAAAAACCCACATACTGACGATTGGCTTAGACTCCACCCCACTCACATTATGAGTCACTGAGATGTCTGATCTATAGCTACAAGCTTTAAATTTAGAAACTAAATTTATCATAAGGATAGGATAATGTTTTCATGGCCAGAGAATATATTTCCTTGAATTATAAGGCGTGATAACTTTATTGAAAATTATTTGCTGGACAAACCACTGTTTGATTTGCAGTAATTTACAGTAAGAGATATCACAATAATTGGTATGAAGAATGGAATATTGACATATCAATGAGTAAGTTACAGTGCCCTGTGATTATTTATTGGTATAGGCAATTGAGCTATTTTTCATAATCAATCAAATTTAATGTAACAGTTGTGGTGTATTTTGCCAGTTCTCCCAAGGATCAAACTCAGTCAGGGATTTTTCTCTCAGAAGAAAAGACTTTATTTTAAGCAAAACAAAGTCGAGAGCTTGTTGCAAGAAGTTCTGTAGAAATGCTAGGTTGCATCTCATTATATACCGTATACAGGGCGTTTCCAAATAGTAAAACTTTTCCTTTAGATTACACTTTACCTAAGTCCCTAGGGAGGGGAGGTCCTTAATGTATGTCTAACCATATGTTATTCATTAGCCCTGTACATTCCTGCATGTAAGCATATTCCTTTCTATCCATTTCCTATAGGATTATAATGGAAAAACAACTAGCAACAAAAATGGCTAGATTCACATTGATTATTCTGGATTGATTAAAATCTTACTAATAAAAATCTTCCACATATTCTCCCCTTTGAGACTTAATAAGTCTCACATTTGATTATTCTTATCCAGAGTGCTACTCCATAATCCAGTCATATTATTTACACTACCTAGTGACTAAATAAGTCACATTGTATTATCCCCAGTGACTAGATTATGAAATTCCACTCTGAGGGATTACTGGACCAAACATCTCTCTCCTAATTTGACATGGAGTGAGTAAAAGATCCAGTCTCCCTAACCCCTCTTTAATAGTAAACATTGTTAAAAGCATGAATGTGCAAATGGTTCAGCATTTACCTGGTTATCACAGTTTTGTATAAAAGGCATAAAAATACATACAGATACAAATACAAATCCCATCACACATTGAATATCACAAGATTATAAGAGTTGATCTTCAGCTTAGATACCTTATGTATAAATTTCCCATTATTTTGATATCTTTGAATTTAATTTGCTTAACTGTGGCTTTGACTAGTGACCTCAATATAGGAAGTATACAGTAAAATAGTAAATATCCTGTCATTAATGCCATTCCTAAAAACTTTCCCTATTTAATTATAAACTATGCTCCACATGCTCCTAACTGTAAATCAAACCAGTCTTACTTTTTATTATCTTTTCCAACATTTTCTTTATCACCATTCTTAGCCTTTTCAATTTGATCAGTTCTTCATTAAATGCTCCCTTCTATAAATACAGCATTTTCCCCAAAACATAACACATACTTTTCCTTCTTCAATTCACAAATCTTGAGCTTTTCTATTTTGCTCTTTTCATTCTATTTGTTGCATCCAATTGCTCTATTTTCCCTTCAAATCTTCCTACATCCATATTTCCCTTCTCATAACCTTCAAATTCTTCATCTACCATTACTTAAAATTCTCTTTCCATCTTTTCTTTTCTATTTGTTGGCTCATATCTGCACCCAAGTATTTTGATCTCAGTAGCAGTCCCATCACTCTCTCATTCCATCTTCACCAGGGAGACTCTTTGCGAGTCGTTGCAATGGTCTTTCCCTCGTTGGCAAGGGTGGGTCGTTACTAGCACGCCCTTCATCCCTCACTTCATGCTGTGTGGAGTTTTTGAAGCTGGTTGGGGTATTTTAGGGTAAGAGATGTGAACTCAGGTGTCACTCTGTAACCATTTTTCTGATTCATGCAAGGATTTCGAGATCATTACTGCACCCTCACTGGTTCTCTTTGATGGGGCGAAGCATTCCTTGGTCTTACTGGAACTGCTGTCACCTGTAAATGGAAAACTTAAGAATTTTTTGTTAGTGTTATCAAGCATGCTAATTTGTTCATCTTGCCAGTCGTCCTTCTTGGTGTGACCTGTGGAAATGTAATGTGGGTTGAGGGCTGTCTTGGCCCCTTTTTGAGTTTTCACAATTTCAGTGCTGTCTTTACTATTTTTTAATTCCTTTTAATTTTATTCTCAACAATTTGCTTATTTAGTTATCTTTTTATTTTGTAAACTGAGTTCCACTATATCACTGGATATTTTATCTAGGCCTATGTTGCTCAGTAGCATAGGCCTTTTGACCTGGAAAACACTCAACCCACTGCATTTATTTTAACAGTCAGAAAGATAATATTTCATCCTTTTGACACAATCAGCTCCATCATGATATGCTGAAAAGAATGTTAAATGTGGGGTGGACAGAGCAAGCTTGCTTTGCTCTGCCTTCCCATGTTATACGCTGCGCATGTGTGGCACTGTTTTTCTTTCTGCCACAACAAAGACCTAGGTACTGACCAGGAAACTTAACCAAATACATCCATGGTCATTATTTCTCTGGGCATAAATTTGCCCTGTGGGCCCACAATCGAATTTGTATACAGCTGTTTGGGCAAATTGATTGAATTGCCTCAGTGTCTCGTCAGACACTCTCTGTCATGCCATACAACACCATCATTCATACTTTTTCACACACTTTCACTCCCCCTTTTTTTTTTTTTTTTTCTCAAAAACTTTTCTTTTCTTTCTTTCCTTCATTTTTCCAAAATCTCATAGATGAATTTGTTTAGAATTATTAGGCCTAGGTATTGGGCATTTGAGAGAGCCAATTATCATTTCTCAAATGTCACGTGTTTGTCTAATTTAAAGTTTAGTCAAATACTTTTTTTGTTATTGCTCATGAGCGACTCTGAGAAGAGGATTGGAGATCTCTGTAAATCTTGGATCCATGACCATCTACATTTCCATTTTGTTATCCCCAGTGATGACAGTATATGTGATTACATGATTTTGGATCTTTGGAATAATCTTTTATTCATTATTATTTTATTCCGTTTTACCTTAGAAAATTATCTTTAAACAAAATGGAGTGACCAATATTTCTATTTTCTCAACAATAAATATTTTTCCTATTGTTCATCAAGATACCCTTTTTTATTCATTTATTTATTCTCTTCTTTCCCAAAGAGCTCAGCATTGTTGTCAAGTATTCAGTTATGCACTTTCCCCTAGTTGTTTAATGAAACAGTCTTACTATGCCAAATCCAGCTCCATGTTTATCTGATTGGTGAGTTAAGTACTCACTTCTGTCTGTCAAAGTTATTATTTTTTCTTTAAGACATGAGGCTGGACTGGAACCTATTGAAAAGCAGATTGAGAGAGTTAGTTAAAACACAGAATTTAAGGAAGTGCTGTGAGACCAGTGAATAATCAAGATTAAAACATAGTAAATAAAATAATCAAATAAAATAATTAACATTTGAAGCAGTCTCTATAGTGTTCATTGAATATGCAGGACCTGTGCACTGAAGGGATGGAAGTCCTTCTGGTGACCTCATCAGCCTGGGCTGTTGTACTGGGTCGTCAGTCTGTGATGGCACTCAAAGACCTGATGTTGTGGTGTACGGTCTCCGTTGTTTCTCTGCTTCTTCTCAGTCTGGCTTCTGGTTTCTTTCTGCCAGAGTTTTGTATTTCATAATGTTCTTTTCACCCTCAGGAAAAGTCTCAAGTGAAAGATTCACCTTTTCCTGCTTTAATTCTTTCTTTCTCCATGCTGAAGTGTGTTCTTCTCTTTCAGGAGGGGAGGGGAACATCCGTCAGCCCCTCCCTCTTCTTCTCTCTGCAGCTGTGTTTGCTGCTTTGCCATTCCTCGACAGACTCCAGTTCATTGCTTTCCTTTGTCAAGGCACTGTTCCAGAAATCATCTGAAAGTTTAACACTCAGAGACTGCATTAATCAAATGTACCTATGTAACTTCTGACCAAATTGTTTCTGAGCAATCAGCTCTTTTTCTAATTTTCACTTTTCAACCTCTTCTTTCAGTGGTCCCTTAATAAAAACTAAATCATCTGGTTGAAAACAGCAGTTCTCTTATTCTTTGTTAGTTAAGCAAGTTCTTCATTGCAGGAAAATAGCAAGCATTTTTCTTCTTTGCAAAATGCAGAAATCAGCTACCTTTATTATCTAAATATACTGCAATAAAATAAAATAAACCTTCCTTTTATATCAGCATGACATGCATATGGTAAAATAAAGACTTCAATCATATTTTTTCTTCGATATTTGCATACATGATTCAGAATAATCTGGTATTTGTGAATTAATGTTTCCTAACCAACATAAAATAATTCCTATTATTTGTAAATAAAATAATTAAATCTAATTCTTTAAGCAACTAGTTTCCTTCCTATTGTAAAATGCCTATAGCTTTTGAATCCAAATGTCTATTGACTTGGTCACCCAATCTTGCTTTCATTCTACATTGCACAAGCTATTTCTTTTATTTTTGACATTTACACAAGCCCAATCTCTGAAACTCTGTAATGGATTAACTTTCATACTGTGTCCCAGGGATAACAAGATACAAATTTTAGATGTTTTCACGTATTAAAAAAAGTTTTAAGCACGTGCATCTTTTAAATTAATCTATTCAGACAAGTTATTAAATAATAAATGCATATCTTATTTTAATTAATTTATTATTATTTCTATATTCCACCATATCTGCCATTTCTATATTAGTCCATTTCTTGAAACATTTGTATTTATTTTTCTCTAAAACAACCTTCATACAGTTGACTTTATTGTTTTAGGGCTCCTGCATTCCTTTCTCAATACCAGCCACCCCCGTCTCTGTAACTTGATCACTCCCAAGTGATGGTCCAGGAGGGGAGAGCACCTCTTGCTCCCCCCATGTAATACAACTTTACTGTGGAAACGTCCTCCTTTGTTCTCACTCCCACTACACTGGGCTCAGAAAATTTTCTCCCCTTTCACACAGACATCCTAAATGCAAAAATCTATTATAGATCTTGGTTCAAACTTTATTGATGCTATTTTCCTAAACCCATTCACACTTGCTACACTCTTTATTGAGCCAGAGTGCTTATTCTTGCATACTTTTTCCCTTTATCTAAGGGATAATCACACATTAATTGTCCTTTTATTATCAAGGCTCATAATACATTCATCCCCCTCAAGTGGATACTAGCTGCGTCCAACTCCACCCAGCCACCCTGAAGTGACGGTCCAAGAATGGTGCGCAACTTTTACCCACCCAACACAGAATTTATTTGTTCACACATTCATTCAGTCCGGACACAGATACATTCACACAACAAAACACAGCTCTTCCTAGAGCTCGCTCTACCTAGAGCGTCCTTAAGGGCCCATCTATTCAGTCCTTCGAGAATTTCACTTATCCATTCTCAAAGCGGTATCCGTGGGACTTTTCCTCGCGATTCCTTAATCTGCTTATCCGTTTATCACTGTCCTACCTGGCACAGCTATCCAATAAACACAGACCACAGCATGCCATGTCTTTCTGCCTACACCATATTTGTCTTAAATCGAGGTTGCCTTTCAAGGCCTTCCCATTAATAACCCAAATATGTGCATGCAGTTATTTCTTCTGGAGTAAAACCCCTTTTTCAATTTAGATATCATATTATTTTTCTAAATTTGGAAGAGCAGATTTTAAGTGTCCTTACCACTCAGAGCTGACCAGTCAACAACACACACTAATTATATAAGCAAAAATGCTTACCTTATTCTATGGTGGCCACCACGGTGTGTGTGTTGCTCATCAGTCAGCTCAAGAGCAGTCGTCCACTCTGCTCCTTTCCAGTCCCATCTGGGGTGCCAAATCTGTGGTGTATTTTGCCAGTTCTCCCAAGGATCAAACTCAGTCAGGGATTTTTCTCTCAGAAGAAAAGACTTTATTTTAAGCAAAACAAAGTCGAGAGCTTGTTGCAAGAAGTTCTGTAGAAATGCTAGGTTGCATCTCATTATATACCGTATACAGGGCGTTTCCAAATAGTAAAACTTTTCCTTTAGATTACACTTTACCTAAGTCCCTAGGGAGGGGAGGTCCTTAATGTATGTCTAACCATATGTTATTCATTAGCCCTGTACATTCCTGCATGTAAGCATATTCCTTTCTATCCATTTCCTATAGGATTATAATGGAAAAACAACTATCAACAAAAATGGCTAGATTCACATTGATTATTCTGGATTGATTAAAATCTTACTAATAAAAATCTTCCACACAGTCATCTGAGATATAGATTAATCATATTCCTGATTAATTATTCAAATTCCCTATATATCATTTGAGTTAATTATTCTGTAAAACTCAATGTTGTTACACCATTTTGCCTAAAATAATCTTAAAACGGTTTTAATTACTCATTCCTGCCGTTCGTCTGAAGCTTGCTTCTGTAGTGCTTGGCCCCGTTATTGCTGCTTGCAGCTATATTTATTATTATTATTATTATAATTATTTTACTATTCTCACTCCAGCAGGTGTCCTTAAGTATGGGTATTTTTGAGTGCACCCTCCACAGAAATTCCTTCCATGCTTTCTTAACATCTCCAGGAGAATGTTCGTATCATGTGGTATTTGACAGTCATGATGTCTGGATGAGTTTTCCGATACTCGCTTTGTAGCACATTCACATGGGGCTTAACAGACACTGAATCCTCCCTACACGTTTCCTTCATCAGAACAATAGAAACAGATAATGCTTAGACCATGACAGATAATGACAGATAATAAAAATATTTGAAACATCTAATTACTTATTGAAAAATAAGGTGCTTTCGATAAAATAAAACAAACACACGCACAGAACTGCATAAACATTGAGAGAATGGTCATGCAGGGAAAAAGTGGAGTATATACAAAACATATTTAAATGTCTTTAGTATCTGCCTTTCACTGACCTGCACCAATTGAAAATGTAAAAACTATTAAGTGTAAAAAAAAAAAAATTATGCATATGGCAGTGGGCTTACATATGCTACACTCGCTGACTTTTGACACAAACCTGCAAGTGGTGCACATCCGGTTTTAAATTTCCAGTGTGTCAGGTGTAATAAAAACACAAATTTGACTGCTTGTCATTTTCCAGCAAGTAAATATTACAAGATATTGTTAATACAGTATCGTGTGTGATTATGTTGATAGAGATAAATCAATGGATTAAAACAATGCAACTTACATAGTAATGCAGAATATAGTGTATTGAAGTGAGCAAGTTTTTTTCTCTTTAATAATGTGGACCGATTGAGCCTTTTAATGACATTGCTCTGAGACCTTCACTGTTATTACGACTCGTGCATGCCCGCTCTTCAAAACACGCAATGCACGTGGACTTAATTGCAATTCGAAAATCACACCAAGTTCGTAAATAATGTCGGTAGGCTATATTGTGCAGCCCTAGACTGAACTGTGTGAGTGTGTATCATTGAAATGAGAATTTAGCTGCAGCCAAGTAACTTTGTATGACCCACCTTGTTCCATTCTGAGACCCACAGTTTGAAAACCCCTGGCCTAGCAGAAAGGTAGAAACAAACTTTTTTTTAATTTTTTTATTTTGTCTAATTGTTTTCTTAGTTTGTGAATTTATCTTAGTACAGTTGTAATGGCAGATGTGCTAATAATTATTATACTTACAGTATGTATTCTGAAATGTATTGCACAAAAAGGACACTGATACAAACTTCCAACTCTGAAGGCTTTGCATCTCTCTGTAACGTGTGGGTCAACAAAAATAAACGGTAACACTTTCTATGAAGCCATATTTATAATACATTATAAGGGTATTCTTAAGGCATTATTATGAATGCATAATTTGCATTACAATGCATTATTTAAAAAAAACATATGTTATATAATTTCATGAATAATCATAACAATTATAATACATCATAATACTTACTATTTGTGGTTATAAAAGTATGATTATTTATAACACACAATTAATTCAAATAATGTCAAGGTATGATATAGTCCATTATAGAGGCATCTGCACTACTACAGCGTGTGAGTGGTTAAATGTTTAGTGTTATTTGGGTGTTTCCTGCAGAGCTAATGTTAATTAATTAATGTAAGCTTAATACCCCAACTGAAAAAAATGCAATGTTCCTTTCCAGGAACTCGAAGCGCTTTGGGGAACGTCCATGACGAGACAGACTCTGAATATCGTGTGCAATCTGTCCATCGGAAGGGCGTGACGTCACGGGCAGGGTGACGTAGCGACCAGGAAGCTATAAAAGCATGTACCGTGCAGCTGGCTTCAGCTTCGCATCTGTCAGCAAGCGCTCTGTGTGTGCATGTCAAATGTCTGTCCCGTTGGTCCTATTTATTGTTGTCTGTCCCTAGCCATCAAAAGATTGCAAAAACAGCTCAATATGCCAAAAGTAAAAGCATAGATCAGCATATTAAGGGCGATTCCAAGCCACGTTATAGATTGTGTGTTCCTCCCTGCCCTCGCTACATTAAGAGTGGGGATACACACAGTTTGTGCGTGGCTTGCCTGGGATCGAAGCACGCTGAGTCAGCTCTCGAGGGGTCCGACTGCCCGCACTGTGAACGATAAGATGCGGACGCTTCAATCCCGGAGGGCTCTCTTCGAGAAGTGACCTTATCCACCAGATCTGCCTGATTCCGGGGTTCGGAAGCCCGAGCTTCGGCTCTTCTCCCCCGAGCATCGGGCTTGACACTCTGCCTTTCTTTCTCCGAGGAGATTGACACGGAGGGCGTCGGCGAGCTTGTAGTTGCTCAAACATAAAGTTGCATAAGCACAGTATAAAACAAACAGTGTTATGACTTATACAGGCAGTGTTAATGAGCAGCTATTTAATCTCTGAGGGGATTAATATTGTTTGTGTGACTAAGCTGTTAGCGCGCTGTCGAGGCAATGCGTGTATTACATCATTTTCAGTTTTGATGTGAATTTTTCCATACCCGACCGCGTGTCTGGTTATTTAAACTCCATTTAATAAGCAGGAGTTAGTTCTATCACTTCAATGTGTACTTATCGCAATCTAGACCGTGTCTACTTGTCTGATTGTTGAATTGCATTAGATTCTGAGGAATCTAATGACCGTTATCTAACTTCAAGGAGTTCAATATATCACTTCAGTGTGAATTTTATCTCAATCCAGAACGTGTTTACTTGTCTGATTGTTTGATTGCATTAAATTCTGAGGAATATAATGACATTTTATTTGACTCATGAAGTTAGATGTACTGGAGGGACTGCTGGGCAGGAGCAGCCCCCCTCCGCGTACAAACAGAGTGTTGCCGCCCATGTTCCCCGCTTAAGGAAACGGGACCAGAGGCTGAAGCAACGCTCTGGGCCAGTGACTTCCCAGCCTAATCCGAAAGAAATCAGGCTGGGAGGTCCACGGCCAAAAAGTCAGGATGCGGTCACGACTACAGAGGGCGGCCCCTACTGGGGTAGAGCAGTGTCCACCTCATTACACGGTGCCTGTCTCACCTCAGTGCCCTCGGGAGGTGTGTCTGCCAACCCTGCCAGAGTTTCAGGGTGCAGCGGCTTCCAGCGAGCACTGCTCTCAGTTATTTCCGCCCGTGAGCGTAGAGGAGCTGAGACGCTCACCGCCCCTTCGGGGGCCTCTTACACCAGAGGTCAGTCTCGAGAGACTGATTCCCTTAGTACATCATTTAGCAGCGTGAAAACTACTGCCAAATGTATCTCAATGGGTCCTGCACACGGTAGAAAGAACCGCCGACATTCAATGGGGTTACACCGACAGTAGTCGGCCCCCAGCAGGCTCTGATGATGGAACAAGAAGTGAATACCCTATTAAGGAAGGCGGCCATCGAGGTGGTCCCTCCTCTAGACAGGGAATCCGGGTTTTACAGCCGGTATTTCATAGTTCCAAAGAAGGATGGGCGGGGTGGGGGGTTGGGGGGGGTGTTGCATCCGATCTTAGACTTACGTCATCTAAACCTCTCAGTTATGTCACTGAAGTTCAAAATGCTCACTGTCAAACAGGATGTAGCTCAAATCAGATCCGAGGACTGGTTTGTCGCAATAGATCCCAAAGACGCATACTTCCAAATATCCATCCTTCCACAACACAGGAAGTCTCTGAGGTTCGCTTTCGGGGGCAAAGCCTACCAATATCGAGTACTTCCCTTCGGCCTTGCACTCTCACCCCGCACGTTCACGAAATGTGTAGATGCAGTTCTGGTATCCCTCCGTATGCAGGGCATCCGCATTCTAAATAATATCGCGGATTGGTTGATTCTAGCTCAATCAGAGCAGATGGCGGTTCGACATCGAGGTGTCGTTCTCTCCCATATGGGGGAGCTGGGTTTTAGACTGAATGCCAAGAAGAGTGTACTTTCTCCAGTTCAGAGAACCACCTATCTAGGTGTAGTATGGGATTCGACCACGATGCAGGCACGTATGTCTCCTGCTCGGATCGAGTCGATCCTCACATCAGTCAAGAGAGTCAAAGAAGGCCAGTCACTCACTGTCAAGCTCTTTCAGAGACTGTTAGGGCTCATGGCAGCTGCGTCCAATGGGATACCTTTCCTGCACATGAGGCCCCTACAGTGATGGCTCAAGACCAAGGGGTTTTCCCTGAGGGGAAATCCTTTCCGAACTATTCAGGTCACGCGGCGATGCCTTCGTGCCTTAAACATATGGAAGAAACCTTGGTTCTTGAATCAGGGCCTGGTGTTGGGAGCTCTTGGTCGCCGTGTAACGTTAGCTCCCGGGAGTTCTGGCGAGAGTACGCCGGGACGGGGTCCGTCTTCTATTAGTAGCCCCGTTCTGGCCGGGCCCAGTATGGCTCGCAGATCTGATCTCTCTCCTCGATGGCTCTCCATGGGTGATTCCGATCAGGACAGATCTGCTCTCTCAGGCATAGGGCAAAATATTCACCCTTGCCCGGAGTTGTGGAAGTTGTCTGTGTAGCCCCTGAGGGGGCACAGCTCATAGCTTCCGGTCTCCCAACCGAGGTTGTTGAGACCCCCACACTCCAATCCAGAGCTCCCTCTACGAGGAAACTGTACACCCTGAGGTTGAAACCCTTCTCCTCATGGTGCAGAGACTGCCAGCTTGACCCTGTTAACTGCCCAGTTGGTACAGTTCTGGAGTTTCTCCAAGCTAGGGTCTCTGCGGTGTTAACTCACTCCACCTTAAGGGTGTACGTGGTGGCCATAGCTGCTTACCACGTCCCTTTCAACGGTCAGTCAGTGGGTAGACACCCCCTAGTTACACATTTCCTCCACGGTGTGCTGAGGCTGAGACCTCCAGTACCATCCCGTGTTCCCCCCCTGGGACTTGGTTGTGGTGTTAGAGGCTCTTTGTAAAGCTCCATTTGAGCCGATTCATGAATATTACTGGTTCAGGCCCCCTCGGTGGCCCCTACCTACTTAGACTTGGTATGGCCAAAGCATTTTTATACCCTTGAGCGGGTTAAGTTCCTAAGTTCCCTCTGTTACGCCACAACCCATAGTACTGCAGGCCTTCTGCCCTCCTCCCTTTCGGGAGCCAGACCAGGAGAAGCTAAACTGTATGTGTCCAGTTTGAGGACTGGACGCATACGTCCACAGAGCTGCTGTGGAGAAAACCTGACCAATTGCTGGTTTGCTACGGTCCTCCTAAAAAAGGGTTCCCCTGCCTCTAAGCAGACCCTTAGTCGTTGGATAGTTGAGGCTATCAACGAGTCCTATGAGTCCTCTGGTCTTCCCCTTTCTTTGGGAGCCAAAGCTCACTCTCCAAGGCCTTCTCAGTAGGTGTCCCTCTTGGACATCTGCAACGCTGCGGGTCTCGGTCCACGCCCTCTACATTTGTCAGATTCTACGATCTTGATATTCGAGCCACTCTGGGCTCTTCTGTTCCTGAAAAGGAATGCCTCAAGGTTACGTATGTAACCCTAGTTCCTTGAAGGAACGAGACGCAGCGTCGCAGAGCCATACTCCTGGCACCCCTGCCGGCGCTTGCTTCCCTACTCGAAGCTGAAGCCAGCTGCACGGTACGTGCTTTTATAGCTTCCTGGTCGCTACGTCACCCTGCCCGTGACGTCACGCCCTTCCGATGGACAGATTGCACACGATATTCAGAGTCTGTCTCGTCATGGACGTTCCCCAAAGCGCTTCGACACAGCGTCTCGTTCCTTCAAGGAACTAGGGTTACATACGTAACCTTGGGCCCTATCTTGCACCCAGCGCAATTGACTTTGTACACCGACGCATGTGTCATTCCTATTTTGCACCTGCGCAAAGCGCGCTTTTCCCTCCACAGAAGCACGTCGCTAAACTAGTGAATGAACTTGCGCTCCCTGGGCGGTTCAGCGCAAAAAAGGAGGCGTGTTCCGGCGCAAACAATCCCTGGTGCTATTTTGCTTTTCCATTAAACAATTGCGCCACTGACCAGAAAAAACCTAGTCTAAAGTCAGTGGCGCGTTGCGCGTTGTTCATCATGCTATTTTAAGGGCGCATGCTTGACCATAGTGTATAGCGTGCACAACGCGCATACACTTTGCTCATGTAATCTACACAGATGCAACAGTTATTTTTGCAAATCATAAATTGTTACACTAAAAAAATATTAACACTTGAGATGACGGAAATCATTGTGGTGTGCCACGAAGATGTGAAAAAATAGGCATAAATCTAGCTTACAAATTATTCAGGCTAATTGTAGTAATTAAGGATCAGACATGTTTGAGGTCATATATGTATATAAGGACATCTGACAAATTGGTTTGTCCGTCAAGAACCAGGAAAAAAAATTTATGAAATAATTGTGTTTATTTCCTCCCACGCCTGTTTAACCGACGCTATTTTGGGTGGGTTTCTCCCATCCCCATACAACACAACTTCTCTGTCTTTCACTGCTCTTACAAGAACATCAGTCTCCTCGGCTGTGAACCGCTCCTGGCGTGCGCCTGGTAAATACGCCATAATAATAGCAATCCATAATGGAACTTGCGCACCTGCTTTTAAAGGGAATGTTGGATGACGCTCTGATTGGTTTATTTCACGTTACGCCCAAACCACACCTATGAATAATGAAGCTACTTCAGACCAACCCATTTTAGATTTGCGCCGGGCGCAAGAGCCATTTATCCCGCCGGGAATATAGCAACAGCGCCGAGACCCGCCCACAAAGTTACGTGCGCTTCGCGCTTTGACACTTGCGTTTCAGATCGTTAAAATAGGGCCCCTTGAGACATTTTATATGGTCAAGTCAAGTCACCTTTATTTAAATAGCACTTTAAACAAAAAAGATTTCGTTTAAGCAACTGAATAACATTAATTTGGAAAACAATAATACAAAATGACAGTTAAGGCAGTTCATCATTGAATTCAGTGATGTCATCATCTTTAAAAAGTATCGGTGCAATCATTCGCAATCAAGTCAACAATATCACTGTAAATATGTTACATTTTATTTTTATGGTCCTCTTAATCAATCAACTATAAGCAACTTTGCAACTACATGCCAAATATTACAATACAAATAGTTCAAAGCAAATCACTGAGATCCTCAAACAAAGGGCTCCTTGCTTGTGCCGCGCTCATGACTTAAACAGAGGGGTGATAGAGCCTTGCAGTTGCTGCCCAACGTTTGTGGAACCAGCTCCCCCAGGATATTAGATCTGCCCTCTCCATTGCTGCACTCAAATCAAGGTTATTAACTCATTTTTAGGGCCCGAGCACCGATGGTGTGAGGACCCTCTTGTATCTGCTTTGTTTTTTATTAGGGCTCAAGCCCGAAGGGGCGAAGAGCCCTATTGTTCTTCTAAGGATTATTCTTGTTATTAGGGCTCAAGCCCGAAGGGGCGAAGAGCCCTATTGTTCTTCTAAGGATTATTCTTATTATTTTTTTTATTTTTTATTTAACCTTCCGGGGGTTTTTAGGGGCCTTAACATGCTCAAAAACTCTTGAAAATTGGCACACACATTGGAATCTGCGGCCATCAGGACGCCGCAGAGGCTGGGACCCGGGCGTGGCACAGGGACTCTACAGCGCCCCCTGGAACACCTTCAGAAATCTTGAACCATAGCTCACACAGACTTGCATGTATTTATATGAAACTCGGTACACTTATAGATCTCATTGAGCCGAACAACTTTCACACTTTATGTCATAGGCTCCGCCCAACAGGAAGTCAGCTATTCAGGGCTGTTTAAAAAAAGCATGCTCTGGAATTTGAAATACTCCTCTGAGGTTTTCAACCCGTTCGCCACGAAACTCGGTGAACATGATCTCAAGACATTGGGGACGAAAAATTGCGAGGGGATTTTTGATATCTTGAACGGTTTGCCCGTAGCGAGGCGTGGAAATTATGGCGAGAAATGAGAAACAGGAAATGTCTAATAACATCCACATACATTTCCTGAATTTTATCAAACTTCATTGGTTTGTTCGTTGTATGATACCGATCGTATATATGTGACTATTAAGAGTCAATGTTATAGCGCCACCAACTGGCAGCAGGAAGTGAGTCATTTTCAAAATGTTTTGAATTCAGCATCTTATTTTTACTCGATTTACTTAAAACTTCATCAGAATAATGACAAAACACGGCCGATGTAAATCTGTTGTGGAGATATTGATATCTGATATGGCGTTGCCATGGCAACGTGTCAAACTTGAATGTTCTGTTATGATGAGTTTGAGGCAGACACCAACCTCAGATTTACATGAAACTAAAAACACATATCAGTATTAGTGATAGCTAGACAATGGGAAAAGCTTTTAAAAGGGCGTGAAGGAGGCATGCTATAGCGCCACCTTTTGTCAAAAGTGGGGGGTTTAGTTTTAGCTACAGACACCAAACTTGGTACATAAATTGTTCTTATCAAGACGGACAACTTTCTAATTCACAGTCATCAGCTACGAAGTACAAATCAAGCTTGCAATTCTTAGTACCAATAATGGCCACCAGATGGAGCTATAGGATTACTTTTAAATAATTATTGTAGAAACGAGTATGATTTAAATCATTTATAGAAATCTTTCAAAGAAAAATAATATGAATTTTATGTATTTACTGATAAAATGACCCTCACTTAATTAGAATAACAAGCTGAAGTATTGTGAACTGTATATTAAGAATAATTCTTTATAGGCTTTATGGACAGATAAGTTTTGAGTGACTCTTGAAGGTTCAGCCCCACATCCTCTTTTACCACTGTTTAAAGAATTTATCTTACAGAACAGGTGCGAATGAATTTTGGATAGCTTGAATGGTTTTGTCGTGGTGATTTATTGAAATAACAGTAAAAAAGTAACCAGTAAATGTCTTTTATTTTTTTAAGTGCAGCTTCTAAACACTTCAAAAAAGAACATAGAAGACAAGTCATTCTGAGGAAATATGCATAGTTTCATGACTATACAACACTATATGGATGATAGAAAATTAAAAAACTATCAAACATCTGATGTAACTCTGTCCCTCTGTCACTGTGGGTAATGTGTGTGTGTGTGTGTGTGTGTGTAAGTGAATTAGGTGTGAAACTATCAGGGAGCATTTAGTCTCCAGCGCCAACATTTTACAGAACTGCCACTTTCCTGGAGTCTCCAGAATTACTCTGTGTCAGGTTCTGAGAGATCTAAGATTCAAAAAAATGATTTAATTAGAATACCATGAAGTATTGTGAAATACTATATATTAAGACTTTATATATAGGCTTTATGAACAGATTAGAGTGACTCGTGAAGGACCAGCACCACCTCCTCTTGTCCGATGGTTTGAGGAATATATCTTCCAGAATCCGGGATTAAGATTTAGGAGCTCATTTTTATTCCACCTCCTTTCCTGAAAGTCTGTCTTGCAGAATTGACTAAAAATTAATCTTCACATTAATTCCTAATTATTTTGCAATTCTTTTTGTCAGTTCTTCTTGACCTGTTTTTTTCTTCTTCTTTTCTGACCTCATGACCCAGTCAGCATTTTTTGTACAATGGCCAAGTCTTAACTTATCAATTTCTGTATTGCATTTGTGTTTGATATTTCTCACAGGCTTTACAGAGTTAAAACTCTTTTTTTAGCGCATTTCATCTGTAAAAGAAAACATGCCCAATAATTCTGCACACATGAATATATGGAGTTTTTCTCTTCCAGCTTTCCTGGACTATTGTATAGCACTCATAAATGATTAAATAAAAAATAATGGTAGTTATTAAGATTGATATGGTTTGGAATTGGTAAAATGTGCTTGGAAAAAAATCACAATAAAACAATGTTTTAATGTTTAAGTTTGGAATATTAACTGACATAAATGAATGCTATATAAATATTGTTCATCTTAACATAATGTTTAGAAATGAAATATTATTGTAAAGTGTCACTAAAGTTATATATATTGTTCTGTGAATGTGATTTTAAAGTCTTGATGATTCGGATTAACCCTTTAACTGCCATATCCTTTAAAACCTCACTGCCAGAGGGATATTGTGAATGCATGTGCCCGCTGGGCACAGTTTACCTGATGCCACCGGGGTGGCGATGGCATTGGTGGCTTGAGCCCGCCATCGCTGCTTGCAGCTATATTTATTATTTATTCTTCTAATTTTTTTCCAAGGTTTCGGGGGCTTTTGGGGTCCTTAACATGCTTAAAAAGTCTTGAAAATTGGCACACACATTGGAACCTGCGGCCATTAGGGCCGGGCAGAGACTGATACACGGGCGTGGCACAGGGGCTCTACAGCGCCCCCTGGAATACTGAGGGCCATATATCATACATACTTGCACGTAGACACACGAAACTCGGTACACATGTAGATCTCATCAAACCAAACAACTTTCGTACTGCATGTCATAGGCTCCGCCCAACAGGAAGTTGGCTATTTTGGGTTTAGTAGTCATATTTTTCTTCAAAGTTGTGGGGGCTTTTGGGGTCCTTAACATACTCAAAAACTCTTGAAAATTTGCACACACTTTGGAATCTGTGGCCTTTAGGAGCCTGCAGAAGCTGGGACCCGGGCGTGGCACAGGGGCTCTACGGCGCCCCCTGGATCACAGTCAGAAATGTTGATGTATAGCTCACACATACTTGCCAATATTCATATGAAACTCAGTACACATATAGATCTCATTGTGCCGAACAACTTTCGTATTGAATATCATAGGCTCCGCCCAACAGGAAGTCAGCTATTTAGAGTTATGTAAAAAGCGCATGCTCTGGAATTTGATATACTTGTCATAGGTTTTTTACTCGATTGCTGCCAAACTCGGTCAACATGATCTCAAGACATTGGGGATGAAAAATTGCCAGGGGATTTTTGATATCTCGAACGGTTTGCTCGTGGCGAGGCTTTGAAATTATGGCGAGAAATGAGAAACAGGAAGTGTCTAATACCATCCACATACATTTCCTAATTTTAATCAAACTTCATCAGATTATTCATTGTATGATGTCGATCGCATATATGTGACTATTAGGAGTCAAAGTTATAGCGCCACCAAGTGGCAGCAGGAAGTGTGTCATTTTCAAAATGCTTTGAATTCAGCATCTTATTTTTACTCGATTTCCTTCAAACTTCATCAGAATAATGTTAAAACACAGCCGATATAAATCTGCTGGGGGGATATTGATATCTAAAAATATTGTTGCCGTGGCAACATGTCAAACTGGAATAATTCTCAGGTGATTTTGAGGCATATAACATACTTAGAATTTCATCAAACTCAGAACACATATCAGTATTAGTGACAGCTAGACACTGGCAAAATTTCATAAGAGGGCGTGGAAGAGGCACTCTATAGCGCCACCTTTTGTCAAAAGTGGGGGGGTTAGTTTTAGCTACAGACACCAAACTCAGTACAAAAATTGTTCTTATCAAGACGGACAACTTTCTAATTCACAGTCATCAGCTACGACCAACAGGAAGTCGGCTATTTTGATTTGAATGTGGATTGTTTTTTACATTTAGCTGTGAATTAATGCATACTGCTCAGAGGAGAGTAACACTATACACACCAAACTTGGTGTACATGTTGAAAAAACATTGAGGAACTTAAATTGTGAATGGGTTTTGGATAGCTTGGATGGTTTTGTCGTGGGGATTTTTTAAAATGACAATAAAGATGGAATTATTAATTTTCCTGCATTTTTAAATTCCAAACACTTCAAAACCTTTTTTCATACAGAAAAAAAGTTATTCTGAGTAAATATGCATAGTTTCATGACTTTACAACACTGTATGGATAACAGAAAATTAAAAAACTGTCAGACATCTCATATCACTCTGTCCCTCTGTTTGAGTGTGTGTGCTTAGACTTCCATTGTCTGAGAGAAATAGCGCCCCTACAGGTGCAGTTACCGGACTAAAAAAGGGAGGAGACTGTCTTTTTGTTTCACTTTTAAATCGGTTAAAATACAAATAAATACTTGGATTTAATTCACACTGACAAGCTAAACCAACATATATGATTATTATCAGGTCAGGGCTCATTAATAATTGATGTGTGGTCAGTGATACGTGAGAAACACGAGAGATGAATCACCCCTCTGAGCACCAGCGTGTGGAATGATGAGCTCAGAAAAAAACGAGTTTATTCTTGTTTTATAGCTATTTAAAATAAAGTATTGCAGCGATATCACACAATTCACCAATTAGAGCACACCAAGAGCTAAATTAAAATGTTTTTGAACTGTTTGTGTGAAAATGATATATTTGCGGCTGCCTATCTGAAATCACTGCCTCCGATCAGCCCGCACAGTGTCACAAGTTCAAAACTAACGAATTTATTCTTGTTTAAGAGCTTTTCAAAATAAATTATTGCCATAAATGCACACAATACATCCATTATAACACAACACGAGCTAAATGCAGGTGTTTGTGACCCGTTTAAGTGTGCAAGACTATTTGAAAGCGCGACTGGCAGAATAACATATATCTCTCGAGCTGCAGGATTCTGCCTTTCGTCGTAAGAACGAACACATCACGGACAAGATTATTTCAAAATACATAATAGCTTGGCGAATATAAACGAAAACAGCCACGTGAACATAAACTGTTGAGAAATAAATCTGAAGTGGATCTACTGGATTTTAATATTAAGTGACCGCATATACCAGCTGCTTCTGTCTTCACTTTTAATCTATATAAAAAATTAAACTCATTCATCTTGGCTGCTTTTTTAATGTGTGTACGTATTTATTTATTATTTTGCTCTAACAAGACTTAATCTATATTTAATTAAATCAATTACATTTGATTTTACATCTGATTTTTCCATTTCTGCATCTAAACGCCTAAAAACCTAAAACATGCTCTGTTATACTATTGTTAGCAATTTCTTTATCGTCCAATTTATCTGGTGTACACGCTTTTATTTTCATAATAAACTTGTTTGTTAGATTATACACAGTTATAGTGGTCTATAATAAATATTGACAGGTTTTATTCAAGCTGTGTAGAATGATTGCCGTAGGCAAATTTTTAAAAATGTAAATCCCAAAAAAAAAACTTTTTTATACATTTTGTATAGTTTCATAGTTTATGCATTATAGTTATAAAAACAAACAAATTTAGCCACTCACATAGAAATCTTAGGCCTTATCCTTTTCTGACAGTTTTAGGGATTTTTAAAAATCCTAAAAAACCTTATTGGTGCTGCAAATAATAATTTCAAACTAATTTGATACTGACCTCTGACATCCTGTGACATGATATTTATTTGAATTTACATAATCTCATGGATGTAACAGTAAATCTGTTCAGCTCACAGATCAAGACTAAGCTGTAATGCAAGCAGAACTTTCACAAATGCTTGTAGGTCAATAAAATCATTACAAAACACTTACAAATCATTTAAGGGATTTGATAACACTGTAAAATAATGTCTTGGTTTGTTCGTTGTATGATACCGATTGTATATATGTGGCTATTAAGAGTCAACGTTATAGCGCCACCAACTGGCAGCAGGAAGTGTGTCATTTTCCAAATGCTTTGAATTCAGCATCTTATTTTTACTCGATTTACTTAAAACTTCATCAGAATAATGACAAAACACGGCCGATGTAAATCTGTTGTGGGGATATTGATATCTGATATAGTGTTGCCATGGCAACGTGTCAAACTTGAATGTTCTGTTATGGTGAGTTTGAGGCAGACAACAAGCTCAGATTTACATGAAACTCAAAACACATATCAGTATTAGTGATAGCTAGACAATGGCAAAAGCTTTTAAAAGGGCGTGAAGGAGGCACTCTATAGCGCCACCTTTTGTCAAAAGTGGGGGGGTTAGTTTTAGCTACAGACACCAAACTTGGTACATAAATTGTTCTTTTCAAGACGGACAACTTTCTAATTCACAGTCATCAGCTACGATCAACAGGAAGTCGGCTATTTTGATTTGAATGTGTATTTTTGAGATTTTACAGTTGTGAATTAATGAATACTCCTCACAGGGGAAGTACACTATACACACCAAACGTTGTCTACATGAAGAAAAAACATCGAGGAACTTAAATTGCGAACAGATTTTGGTTAGCTTGAACGGTTTTGTCGTGGTGATTTTTTGAAATGACAGTAAAAAGTGAAACATTAATCGTCTTGTATTTTTAAATTGCAGCTTCCAAACCTTTAAAAAACATTTTTAATTTAGAAAACCAGTGATTCTGAGGAAATATGCATAGTTTCATGACTTTACAGCACTGTATGATTAAAAGAAAATTAAAAAACTGTCAGACATCTGATCTCACTCTGTCACTCTGTGTGCTGACTCTGTGTGTGTGTGTGAGTGTGAGTGGGGGAGGGGTGTGAGCTGAGTGGCAGACAGACAGAGAGAGAGAGAGAGAGAGAGAGAGAGAGAGAGAGAGAGACTTAAACATCTCTTTAATCACCAGAAAAAAAACTGTATTTTAAATAGTTATTTTTTTTGTTGTTGTTGCTAATTGTGCTGTTATCATTACATCTTAAGAAATATCTTAGGCCTTATCCTTTTCTGACATTTTCAGGGATTAAAAAAAATCCTAAAAAACCTTATTTGTGCTGCAAATAATAATTTCAAACTCATTTGATACTGACCTCTGTCACCCTGTGACATGACATTTATTTGAATTTACATAATCTCAAGGATGTAACAGTAAAACTGTTCAGCTCACAGATGAAGACTAAGCTTTAATGCAAGCAGAACTATTTCACAAATGCTTATAGGTTAATGAAATCATAACAAAACACTTTTAAATTATTTAAGGATTTGGTAACACTTTAAAATAATGTCTCAATTGTTAACATTAGTAAATGCATTGGTAACACTTCATAATAGCTGCGATTCTTAGCTAAGCATTAGTAAATAGTCAGTTCATGCTTTATATAGCCTTCTCCCAAAATTAATATTTTAGTAAGCATTTTATAAATACAGCTATAATTAAATTGTTCATGGTTTATATGCACATTTATTTTGAGGAGATTAAAGGCTGTAATCTCCCTAAAAAAATGTAAAATAAAAAATAAAATAAATAAAATAAACAAACACAGAACTCATAAATATTTATTTCAAGATGCAATAAAAGAAAACTGTACACTTGAATTTATTTATATATATATATATATATATATATATATATATATATATATATATATATATATATATACACACACAATTGCATAAGTTTATATTTAAAAATGTTTAGCAAGTGTACAGCTAATAATAATAATAATGCATTTTATTTAGTTTTAGCTACAGACACCAAACTCGGTACTTAAATTGTTCTTATCAAGACGGACAACTTTCTAATTCACAGTCATAAGCTACGATCAACAGGAAGTCAGCTATTTTGATTTGAATGTGTATTTTTGAGATTTTACAGTTGTGAATTAATGCGTACTCCTCACATGGGAAGTACACTATACACACCAAACTTTGACTACATGAAGAAACAACATCGAGGAACTTAAATTGCGAACGGATTTTGGTTAGCTTGAACGGTTTTGACGTGGTGATTTTTTGAAATGACAGTAAGAAGGGGAAACATTAATTGTATTGTATGTCTAAATTGCAGCTTCCAAACACTTCAAGGCATGTTTTCATACAGAGATCAAATCATTATGAGGAAATATGCATAGTTTCATGACTTTACAACACTGTATGGATAAAAGAAAAGAAAAAACTGTCAGACTTCTCAACTGACATGATCTCACTCTGGCCACTCCGTCTGTGTGAGGAAAGGGAGGGGGAGAGGGAGGGGGAGTGTGAGTGTGAGGGGGTTGGTGACTGTGAATCTTTGGTGACTGACAGTGTGTGTGGATTGTAGGGAGGGGCTGTCTGGCAGAGAGAGAGAGAGAGAGAGAGAGAGAGAGAGAGAGAGAGAGAGACCTAATCATTCCTTTAATAATCAGGAAAAAAAATCTATATTTTAAATTGTTATTGTTTTTGTTGTTGCTAATGGTGGTGTTTTTTTCCTTTCATTACAGGTTAAGAAATCTCTTAGGCCTTATCCTTTTCTGACAGTTTTTGGGATTTAAAAACATCCTAAGAAGCCTTATTTGTGCTGCAAATTATAATTTCAAACTCATTTGATACTGACCTATGACAACCTGTGACGTGACATGACATTTATTAATCTCATGGATGTAACAGTAAAACTCTTCAACTGACAGATTAAGCTGCAATGCAAGCAAAACTATTTCACAAATGCTTATAGGTCATTAAAATCATTACAAAACACTAATAAATTATTAAAGGGTTTGGTAACACTGTATAATAATGTCTAATTTGTTAACATTAGTAAATGCATTGGTAACACTTTATAATAACTGCACTCATTAGCTAAGCATTAGTAAATAGTTCACTAATTACATTGTTCTTGGTTTAAAAGCACATATATTACAAAGGAGATTAAAGTATCAGTTGTCTTATAAAATAAATCAATAAACACAACCCAGTTTGATTCAGAATTCAGAAATATTTATTTCAAGATGCAATAAAAGGAAACTGTACACTTGAAAAGGTTTTGAGCGATTCTTGAAGGACTAGCATCACCTTCACTTGTACGATGGTTTGAGGAATATATCTTCCAGATAGTACCGCCGCTCCCTATATGCAGAGTATGCAGTCTTCGTAGAGCACCAACTCCCAGAGGGGGCACCAGTTGCTCAAAAAACAAAAAAACAAATATGCGCGTTCGCGACCACTCAATAGCATTTGAGAAGAAAGACTTGTAGTCACAAAACAATTGTAATGTGTTCATATAGGTGTCAGCTACAATGCACACCTTATACATTTTTTATACATTTTAAAATAAAGTGTTACTAAAGTTATATATATTGTTCTGTGTATGTGATTTCAAAGTCTAGATTGGTCGAATTAACCCTTTAACTGCCACATCCCTTAAAACTTGATTGTCAGAGGGTTACTGTAAATGCTTATGCCCGCTGGGCACAGTTTTCCCGATGCCACCAGGGTGGCGTTGCACTGATGGCTTGAGCCCGACATCGCTGCTTGCAGCTATATTTAGGGCTCAAGCCTGGAGGGCGAGAGCCCTATTGTTTTCCTTAGGATTATTTTTTATTATTATTATTATTATTATTTTTTTCTAACGTTACGGGGGCTTTTGGGGTCCTTAACATGCTCGAAAACTCTTGAAAATTGGCACACAGATTGGAACCTGCGGCCATCAGGGTCGGGCAGAGACTGATACACGGGCGTGGCACAGGGGCTCTACAGCGCCCCCTGGAATACTGAGGGCCATATATCACACATACTTGCACGTAGACACATGAAACTCGGTACACATGTAGATCTCATTAAACCAAACAACTTTCGTACTGCATGTCATAGGCTCCGCCCAACAGGAAGTTGGCTATTTAGGGTTTATTATTCATATTTTTGGTCAAAGTTGTGGGGGCTTTTGGGGTCCCTAACATACTCAAAAACTCTTGAAAATTTGCACACACTTTGGAATCTGTGCCCTTTAGGAGCCTGCAGAGGCTGGGACCCGGGCGTGGCACAGGGGCTCTACGGCGCCCCCTGGAACACAGTCATAAATGTTGATGTATAGCTCACACATACTTGCACATATTCATATGAAACTCAGTACACATATAGATCTCATTGTGCCAAACAATTTTCGTATTGCATGTCATTGGGCTCCGCCCAACAGGAAGTCAGCTATTTAGAGTTATGTAAAAAGCGCATGCTCTGGAATTTGATATACTTGTCATAGGTTTTTTACTCGTTTACCACCAAACTCGGTCAACATGATCTCAAGACATTGGGGATGAAAAATTGCCAGGGGATTTTTGATATCTCGAACGGTTTGCTCGTGGCGAGGCATTGAAATTATGGCGAGAATTGAGAAACAGGAAGTGTCTAATACCATCCACATACATTTCCTGATTTCAATCAAACTTCATCAGATTATTCATTGTATGATGTCGATCACATATATGTGACTATTAGGAGTCAAAGTTATAGCGCCACCAACTGGCAGCAGGAAGTGTGTCATTTTCAAAATGCTTGGAATTCAGCATCTTATTTTTACTCGATTTGCTTCAAACTTCATCAGAATAATGTTAAAACACAGCCGATATAAATCTACTGGGGGGATATTGATATCTAAAAATATTGTTGCCGTGGCAACATGTCAAACTGGAATACTTCTCAGGTGATTTTGAGGCATATAACATGCTTAGAATTTCATCAAACTCAGAACACATATCAGTATTAGTGACAGCTAGACACTGGCAAAAGTTCATAAGAGGGTGTGGAAGAGGCACTCTATAGCGCCACCTTTTGTCAAAAGTGGGGGGGGTTAGTTTTAGCTACAAACACCAAACTCAGTACAAAAATTGTTCTTTTTAAGACGGACAACTTTCTAATTCACAGTCATCAGCTACGACCAACAGGAAGTTGGCTATTTTTATTTGAATGTGGATTTTTTTACATTTAGCTGTGAATTAATGCATACTGCTCAGAGGAGAGTAACACTATACACACCAAACTTTGTCTACATGTTGAAAAAACATTGAGGAACTTAAATTGTGAATGGGTTTTGGATAGCTTGGATGGTTTAGTGGTGGTGATTTTTTTAAATCACAGTAAAAATGGAATTATTAATTTTCCTGCATTTTTAAATTCCAAACACTTCAAAACTTTTTTTCATACAGAAAAAAAGTCATTCTGAGGAAATATGCATAGTTTCATGACTTTACAACACTGTATGGATAACAGAAAATTAAAAAACTGTCAGACATCTGATCTCACTCTATCCCCCTGTTTGAGTGTGTGTGCTTAGACTACCATTGGCTGAGAGAAATAGCGCCCCTACAGGTGCAATTCCCGCAAAAAAAAGGGAGGAGACTCTCTTTTATTTTCACTTTTAAATCGGTTAAAATACAAATAAATACTTGGATTTAATTCACACTGACAAGCTAAACCAACATATATGATTATTACCATGTCAGGGCTCATTAATAATTGATGTGTGGTCAGTGATACGTGAGAAACACGAGAGATGAATCACCGCTCTGAGCAGGAGCATGTGGAATGATGAGCTCAGAAAAAACGAGTTTATTCTTGTTTTATAGCTATTAAAAATAAAGTATTGCAGCGATATCACACAATTCACCAATTAGAACACACCAAGAGCTAAATTCAGATGTTTTTGAACTGTTTGTGTGAAAACGAAATATTCGCGGCTGCCTATCTGAAATCACCGCCTCCGACCAGCGTGTACAGTGTCACTAGTTCAAAACAAACTAATTTGTTCTTGTTTAAGAGCTTTTTCAAATAAAATATTGCCATAAATGCACACAATACACCCATTATAACACAGCAAGCTAAATGCAGGTGTTTGTGACCCGTTTATGTGTGCAAGACTATTTGAAAGCGCGACTGGCAGAATAACATATATCTCTCGAGCTGCAGGGTTCTGCCTTTCGTCGTACGAACGAACACATCACGGACAAGATTATTTCAAAATACATAATAGCTTGGCTAATATAAACGAAAACAGCCACGTGAACATAAACTTTTGAGAAATAAATCTGAAGTGGATCTACTCGGTTTGAATATTAAGTGACCGCATTTACCTGCTTCTGTCTTCAATTTTAATCTATATATATAAAAAAGGAAACTCATTCGTCTTGGCTGCTTTTTTTAAATGTCTGTGCGTATTTATTTATTTATTTACTTTTTTATACATTTTGTATAATTTCATAGTTTATGTATTATAATTATAAAAACATAAATACATTTAGCCACTTACATAGAAATATCTTAGGCCTTATCCTTTTCTGACAGTTTTAGGGATTTTTAAAAATCCTAAAAAACCTTATTTGTGCTGCAAATAATAATTTCAAAATCATTTGATACTGACCTATGACATCCTGTGACATGATATTTATTTGAATTTACATAATCTCATGGATGTAACAGTAAATCTGTTCAGCTCACAGATCAAGACTAAGCTGTAATGCAAGCAGAACTTTCACAAATGCTTATAGGTCAATAAAATCATTATTAAAAAAACTTATAAATCATTTAAGGATTTGATAACACTGTAAAATAATGTCTAATTTGTTAACATTAGTAAATGCATTGGTAACACTTTATAATAACTGCACTCATTAGTAAATAGTCAGTTTATGCTTTATAAAGCCTTGTTTTAAAATTAATAGTCAATACTAAGCAGTTTATAAATACAGCTATAAATAGCTTGTTCTTGATTTATAAGCACATATTTATTTCAATATTCAATAAAAGTAAACTGTACACTTGAAATATATATATATATATATATATATATATATATATATATATATATATATATATATATATATATATATATATATATAGTGGGAGACACGTTGGGGATGGTAAAGGTTTTGTCCACTTGGTGGTGCTGTGGTTATGTTTAATTATATATATATATATATATATATATATATATATATATATATATATATATATATATATATATATATATATGAAATTTGAACATGCACAATTATACAAAAATCACTTTTTAAAAACTACAACAAAAAATTTGTTTGGACTACAACAAGCATTTTCCGGGATTTGTGATATCACAAATATTGACGAATGGGATGTGAATTGGTTGAGCTGCACTAAAAAAAGGCAACGAGTGTGATATACACGTAGTTGACCATGAAGACTGGAAGAGAAAAAAATAACTATGAAGGAACTTTTCCTTTACTGATAAAATGAGCCAAAAAAGACATTTCACTCAGACTGAAAAAAAAAAACAAAATTATTAGATCCTCATGAGAAATATTCAAAATTAGATCACTACAGTAATTACAAAGTAAAGACATGACCACTGGACAGCAAAATGCTTACTGGGTCAGAAGGGTCAGAAAGAAAAAAAAACAGATGGAGAAGAACAGAAACACCTAAATTGCAAAAGAATTAAAGTTAAGAATTAGGTGTGACACTATAATGGAGCATTTAGTCTAGAGTGCCACCATTTTCCAGAACTGCAACTTTCCTGGACTCTCAGAATTACAATGTGTCAGGTTCTGAGAGATGTAAAAGATCCCAAAAAAAAGGACTTAATTAGAATAACATGATGTACTGTGGAATACTATATATTAAGAATTTATATATTGGCTTTATGAACGGAATATTTTGAGTGATTCTTGAAGGACTAGCATCCCCTCCTCTTGAACGACGGTTTGAGGAATATATCTTCCAGATAGTACCGCGACTCCCTATATGCAGAGTATGCAGTCTTCATAGGGCACCAACTTCCAGAGGGGACACCATCCCAGTTGCAAAAAAAAAAAAAAACATTCACCATTCTCCCATTCGCACCTCATGTTTGCGGCTCAATTTTTGAATTTTGGATGGACATCAGCCTGGGTAAAGGACATAAGCAATCAGGCACAGAGAAAAGAAAATTAGAGAAAGTAAAAAAAAAAAAAAAAAAAAAAAAACAGGCATAAATTTGGCTTGACATTGGACATTCGAGAGTCTCAAATTTAGGGACCGTCTCTAAAGTTATATGTGATCTTGTTATACACTTTTCTAACATCAGTAGCATTTGAAGAGTATGACTTACAGTCATAAAAACAACTGTAATTGTTCATCTACGTGACAGCTATAATGCACAATAAAATTAAATGTTTGATGTTTATTAAAACAAACTGTAAGTCATATGTAAATTATGCTACTTTTTCACATGGACTCAAAAGCAAATTTGAAGCTCAATAGCATTTGAGGAGAAAGACTTGCAGTCATAAAACAATTTTAATGTGTTAATTTAGGTGTCAGCTACAATGCACACCTTATACATTTTTTGTATATATTAAAATAAAGTGTTACTAAAGTTATATATATTGTTCTGTGTATGTGATTTCAAAGTCTAGATGGGTCGGATTAACCCTTTAACTGCCGTATCCCTTAAAACTTGATTGCCAGAGGGTTACTGTAAATGCTTATGCCCGCTGGGCACAGTTTTCCCGATGCCACCGGGGTGGCGTTGCACTGACGGCTTGAGCCCGCCATCGCTGCTTGCAGCTATATTTATTCTTCTTCTTCTTCTTCTTCTTCTTCTTCTCCCGAATGAATCGCATTTTTGAGGGCTTTAACATGCTCAAAAAGTCATGAAACTTTGCACACGCGTCAAACCTGGTGAAAATTTTCGTCTGATGTAGGATTCAGAAGAGGGTGTGGCAAAATGGCTCGACAGCGCCACCTATACCAAGAAAATCAACAGCCTTCCAGCTATGTTTCACGTGCATGCACGAAAATTGGCACACATATGTAACACACCAATACCTACAAAAAAGACTCTTGGAGCGAAATTCTAAACCCTACAGGAAGTCGGTTATTTTTAATATTATGAGCATATTTTGTGTAATTTTGGTCATTTCCATGTGTTGTATTTTAACGAACTCCTCCTAGAGAGTTCTTCAAATCAACACCAAATTTGGTATGCCTAATCTAAAGGCCTTTGCGATGTTAAATTGCGAAGATCCTGACTTTTCGTTGAAGGGCGTGTCCGTGGCGGCCTGGCGAATTTCGATGATTCGCCATGAAAAATGAAGTTGCTATAACTCACACATACAATGACCAATCTGCCCCAAACTTCACATGTTTGATGAGACTCCGAACCTGAACAGATTGACATGCCCATATTCAGTTATAGTCATAGCGCCACCTATTGGCAACAGGAAGTGACATATTTTACGCTGCGACGAACTACTCCTAGAAATTTTATGACATCAATGTCTTTTTTGTGGTCAGTCTAATCTAAAGGCCTGTGCGATGTTCAGTTGTGAAGATCTTGAGTTTTCGTTAAAAGGCTTGTTCATGGCGCCGCGACGAAGTTCGATGTCTCGCCATGCGAATAAAAGATGTTATAACTCAGGCATAAGATGTCCGATCTTCCCCAAACTTCACATGTGTGATAAGAGTCCTGGCCTGAACAGATCTTCAGGCCAATATTCCACCGGGTGTGGCAGAATGGCTCTATAGCGCCACCTATACACTTTCAACGGAGTGCGCCTCGAGCTATGTTTCACGTACATGTACAAAAATTGGTACACACATGTAACACTCCAATACCTACAAAAAAGTCTCTTGGTACGAAATCCGGATCCCAACAGGAAGTCGGTTATTTTGAATTTTCCCTTCAAAATTGCTGTTGTTTTTGCCATTTTCAGGGGTTGTACTTTAACGAACTCCTCCTAGAGATTTATTCAGATCAACACCAAACTTGGTCAGTGTAATCTAAAGCCCTTTGCGATAATAAATTGCGAAGGACTTGAGGTTTCGTTAAAGGGCGGGTCCATGGCGGCCTGACAAATTTCGATGTTTCGCCATGAAATAGGATGTTGTTGTAACTCAGGCATAAAATGTCCAATCCTCCCCAAACCTCACATGTTCGATAAAAGTCCTGCCCTGAACACATCTGAAGGCCAATATTCCATTATAATGATAGCGCCACCTGCTGGCAACAGGAAGATTGGCACATATATGGAATAAACATTGATATATTCTACTTATATTTATGAGTTTAAACGCATATTTCTCACCGTTCACCTATTAACTAAAGCCACTCGCTGCCGGTGAGCCCGGGTGCGAGGGCCCGTTCATCGCTGCTTGCAGCTTTAATTATTCCTTGGTCTTCCTTGTTCCCTAACCTGGTACTTTTGTTTGTTTTTTGTATTTTTTATGTTGTGTGCCCTGATATTGAAGGCTATATTTTCATGCTTTACATAATTATGATTATTGATTCTGTGTTTTTATTTTTATTGTCTTTTTAGCTATTCATTGTACAGCACTTTGGTCAGTTTTGCACTGTGTGTAAATGTGCTTTATAAATTAAAATTACTTAACAATAATGTAGTATAAATACGGGCTTCATAGAAAGTGTTACCCAATAAACTAATTACTAAAGCTGCAAGATATAACACAAAGGAAAAATGATGATTGTACACTAACAAGCTATTGTAATATACATATTTGGAAGCATAACGCTGCCATCTTCTCTTGTCTAAAGGAAATTACGTAAATGTATGTTTATTGCTGACTGGCCAACACAGTAAAATGGAATTCTATACCTGAGGAGGTTAGACAGCTCAACACTTACAAGGCCTTTACAAAAAAATTTTAAAATTTGGCTCATTAACAATTATGTCTGCCAACATTAAAAGCTGAGCCTATTTGAGCTGTATTATATATTAGATACACTATAGCCATTTTTGAAAATGTGTTTTTTGTGTGTCTGATTATTGTAACAGGTACAATGTACCTTAAGTTATTTTATGTGTCATTTATATTGTAGTCAATTTGCCTTAGACTTGTAAATGTATATTTTTGTTCGTATTTTAATGCTTTTTTTTACATCTTGGCCAGGGGACTACAGATGAAAAATAGCCTTTTGGCTAATTCTGGCTTTTTTAACCATGTTTGTTCATGTGTTTTATGAAATTGCACTGTCCCCTTTTAAATAAACCATTAAATCAAATCAAATCAAAACTCCTTTCACAAATGAGAAAACTTTTGTCACGTCCTTACCTTTTGGTTTGCCCTACCTTTCAGCACGCCCATGGCTCCAGGCTGCAGGTATCCCAGTCTTAACTAAACCAATCAGCATGTTAAGCGCCCAAGTTCCACAGACGAAAGTTACAGAACTTAAATATATATATATGTATATATAAATATATATATATATATATATATATATATATATATATATATATATATATTTTTTTTTTAACCTTATTTATATAGGTCTGTTTCTCTCTCAGAATAAGAGAGAAACAGACTAATATTAGCGTAGATGCCATTCTTCTAATGATTAGGCAAAGTACATTGGGTGTTATGGGAAGTGTTCCCGGTTCCGGTTTACCTAATTAATGCAGCCTAAAAATCCTTTAACGGATTTGGATATTAAAAGCATATTAGAATGTTATGTGTAAGCCAGGTTAAAGAGATGGGTCTTTAATTTAGATTTAAACTGCAAGAGTGTGTCTGCTTCCCGAAAAATGTTAGGTAGGTTATTCCAGAGAATAGGCGCCGAATTGGTAAAGAATCTGCCGCCCGCAGTTGATTTTGATATTCTAGGTATTATCAAATTGTCTGAGTTTTGAGAACATAGCGGACGTAGAGGATTATAATGTAAAAGGAGCTCATTCAAATACTGAGGTGCTAAACCATTCAGGGCTTTATAGGTCATAAGCAATATTTTAAAATCTATACGATGTTTGATAGGGAACCAGTGAAGTGTTGACAGGACTGGGCTAATATGGTCATACTTCTTGGTTCTAGTAAGACCACTTGCTGCTGCATTTTCGACTAGCTGTAGTTAGTTTACTAAGCGTGCAGAACAACCACCCAATAAAGCATTACAATAATATAACCTTGAGGTCATAAATGCATGGATTAACATTTTTGCATTTGACATTGAGAGCAAAGGTTAATTTAGATATATTTTTGAGATGGAAAAATGCAGTTTTACAAATGCTAGAAACGTGGCTTTCAAAGGAATGATTGCGATCAAATAGCACACCCGGGTTCCTAACAGATGACGAAGAATTGACAGAGCAACCATCAAGTCTTAAGACAGTGTTCTAGGTTATTACATGCAGAGTTTTTAGGTCCTATAATTAACACCTCTGTTTGTTTGTTTTTCTCAGAATTTAGCAGTAAGAAATTACTTGTCAAAGTTTTTTATATCGACTATGCATTCAATTAGTTTTTCAAATTGGTGTGTTTCACCGGGCCGTGACAGAAATATAGAGCTGAGTATCATCAGCATAGCAGTGAAAGCTAACACCATGTTTCCTGATGATATATCCCAACGGTAACATATAAAGCATGAAGAGTAGCGGCCCTAGTACTGAGCCTTGAGGTACTCCATACTGCACTTGTGATCGATATGATACATCTTAATTCACTGCTACGAACTGATGGCAGTCATATAAGTACGATTTAAACCATGCTAATGCACTTTCATTAATGCCAACAAAGTGTTCAAGTATATGCAGAAGAATGTTGTGGTCAATTGTGTCAAACGCAGCACTAAGATCCAATAAAACTAAAAGAGAGATACAACCACAATCAGATGATAAGAGCAGGTCATTTTTAACTCTAAGGAGAGCAGTCTCAGTACTATGATACGGTCTAAATCCTGACTGGAAATCCTCACATATACCATTTTTCTCTAAGAAGGAATATAATTGTAAGGATACCACCTTTTCTAGGATCTCCCTAGAAAAGGGAGATTCGAGATTGGTCTATAATTAACTAGTTCTTTGGGGTCAAGTTGTGGTTTTTTGATGAGAGGCTTAATAACAGCCAGTTTTTAAGGTTTTGGGGACATATCCTAATGACAATGAGGAAATAATAATAGTCAGAAGAGGATCTATGACTTCAGGAAGCACCTCTTTAAGGAGCTTAGATGGTATAGGGTCTAACATACATGTTGTTGGTTTAGATGTGTAGCAACAATGAGTTGTACAGAATAATTAACTCAAATGATATCTAGGGAATTTGAATAATTAATCAGGAATGTGATTAATATATATATCTCATATGACAGTTACAATAAATTTTATTGATTATGAAAAATAGCTCAATTGTCTATACCAATAACTAAGCACAGGGCACTGTAATTTACTCATTAATATTTCAATATTCCATTCTTCATATCAATTATTGTGATATCTCTTACTGTAAATTACTGCAAATCAAACAGTGGTTTGTCCAGCAAACCAGATTGTCCTATCAATTTTCAATAAAGTTATCACTTCTTATAATTCAGTGAAAAATATTCTCTGGCCATGAAAACATTATCCTATCCTTATGATAAATTTAGTTTCTAAATTTAAAGCTTGTAGCTAGATCAGACATCTCTGTGACGTAATGTGAGCGGGTGGTGGAGACAAGAATCATGAATATATGGGTTTTTAATAATTGACTAATAATACATCGAAACTACAAATCACACAGAGTAAATATGCGTACGACAATACAGACAGTAACCTTTTTGCAAGACATAATGGAATCTAAATAAGGGAGAGAGAGAGAGAGAAAGAGATCACAGAATGAGCTCAGGTATGAAAATCACAGTCAGTAACTTTTGGAAGCCAACAACGGATCAAATCATAGCAACACTTTAAAGCAGCATTTAAATCTCCATAGAAAAGTGATACTTGCATAGTGTCCAATGTGCGTGAGCTGGAGACCGGCGCGCGTGCTGGAGACCGTGGTCCTTTGTGACACTTTGTGCGCTGGTCTTTTAAAACCAGCGTGCATGTGTCAAAGCATGACGATTACAAGAACACCAAACAGTACATATATATAACTGATAGAAACACGAAGTTACATTCAAATGCAGTATTACACACATTTAAAGATTAACACACGCTAATAAATTGCAGATAGTCCCAATTTATATGGGAAACATCTAATGTACCAAAAAGAAATACGTAATACATTTAGAAAACATATAAACAAAAGGTAATAGTTTAGAATGCATTGGGAAAAGAAACCAGTGACTTGGCTTCTCTCCTGTCCTGTTGCCCAGGGGGGTCATAAAGTTTATATGAGCTGCAAAGGAGTGGGGGTTACATAAACATGACTATTTGAGAAAGAGTTAGACTGAGGAGAACATTTCCACTTATAAGTCAGCACTTTAACCATTTACCCAGGATTAACCATTTTTATGCAATACACAAACATTCAAAATACATATTAATAAGGACTTACAAAAGTAAGGAACTTTAAGAAAAGTTTCTTTTTGTGTGTGTGTGTGTTAAGGAATTTGGGGGGGTTTCAGGTCTCCTTTGAGGCTTGCATGGGTATCGTAAAATAATTTAAGTCCAGCCAGGCTGGCGCCAGGCCAGTTTCATTTGTATGCCTGAATTTAACCCATGAATCGATGACCTGCATATCTGTTACAGATGATTTAACAAGTTTATACAATTCTTCCTCTCCTATAGCAGAGAATGAGTGGAACTGTTCCTCAGGGGGTCTATAGTGCACTGTCTGATGCGACACTGTAGCTGACGGCTGAGTGGTTGCAATTTTAGCTCTAATAATATCAATTTTAGAAGTGAAGTAGCTCATTAAGTCATTCCTGCTGTGATATTGGGGAAATTTCAACACTTGTTGAGGCTTTATTTTTCGTTAATTTAGCCACTGTATTGAATAAATACCTGGGGTTATGTATGTTTTCTTCTAAAAGAGAAGTAATCGGATCTAGCAGTTTTTAATGCTTTTCTGTGGGATAGGTTACTTTCCCGCCAAGCAATACGAAATACCTCTAGTTTTGTTTTCCTCCAGCTGCGCTCCATTTTCCGGGCTGCTCTCTTTAGGGTGCGAGTACGCTCATTATACCATGGTGTCATACTGGTTTCCTTAACCTTCCTTAAGCGTAAAGGAGCAACTGTTTTTAAAATGCTAGAAAAGAGAGAGTCCATAGTTTCTGTTGCATCATCAAGTTGTTCTGAGGTCTTGGATATGCAAAGGAATTCGGATTCATCAGGAAGATAACTTAAAAAGCAGTCTTTTGTGGTAGAAGTGATGGTTCTTCCATACTTGTAACAAGAAGTAGAATTTTCCATTTTGGCTATATGAAGTTTGCACAAAACTAAATAGTGATCTGAGATATCATCACTTGGCTGCATAATTTCAACACTATTAACATCAATTCCATGTGACAGTATTAAAGGTGTTGTAGGGAACTTTTGTAAAAAAAAATATTTTTTACATATTTATTAAACCTGTCACTATGTCCTGACAGTAGAATATGAGACAGATAATCTGTGAAAAAAAATCAAGCTCCTCTGGCTCCTCCCAGTGGTCCTATTGCCATTTGCAGAAACTCCATTGCTCCCGGTAAAAAATAACCAATCAGAGCTGCGGTCCGTAACTTTGTTTGTGTTCAAAATGTAGAAAAATGTATATAATAAGCGAGTACACCATGAATCCATTTTCCAAACCGTGTTTTTGGCTTGTCCTGAATCACTAGGGTGCACCTATAATAAGTGTTTATATTCGGACTATTTTAGATTGCTTCGGGGGTACCGGGGCGGAGTAACCCAGTACCTTTGTGATTCTTCATAGACATAAACAGAGAGAAGTAGTTCCGGCTACGATGTTCTTCCGCAAGATGCAAGCAGTTCTGTTTATTAACCGCTAGTGCGTCAAAAGTTCACTACCGCAGCTTTAAATCTAGAGTATGATTTTGACAATGAGTAGGTCCTGAAAAATGTTGTCTAACCCCAATAGAGTTCAGAATGTCTATAGATGCTGATCCCAATGCATCTTTTTCATTATCAACATGGACATTAAAATCACCAACTATTAAAACTTTAGTTCCAGCCAGAACTAACGCGGATGTAGAATCACCAAACTCTTTAATAAAGTCTGTATGGTGCCCTGGTGGCCTGTATACAGTAGCCAGTACGAACATAACAAGGGATTTATCATTAACATTTGTTTCTCTGGATAATGCTATATGAAGCACCATTACTTCAAACAAGTTATACTTGAAGCCTGCTCTATGAGAAATCCAGAAAACGTTGTTATAAATTGAAGCAACACCTCCCCCTTTGCCTTTTAGACGCGGCTCATGTTTATAACAGTAATCTTGGGGGGTGGACTCATTTAAAATAATGTAATAATTAGGTTTTAGCCATGTTTCTGTTAAACAGAGCACATCTAGATTATGATCAGTGATCCTATTATTTACCAAAAGTGTTTTCGTAGAAAGGGATCTGATATTCAATAAGCCAAGCTTTATTATTTGTTTATCCGTATTGCATCTGTGTTTTATTTGTTGAATCTCAATTAAATTGTTAATATTAACTTGGTTTGGACTTTTTTATTTTTATTTTCTAGTTCGAGGAACAGACACAGTCTTTTATAGTATAAAATTGCACTGATAAACGCTCACTCTCTGGTGAACAAGTGAAGTGACATACAGCCAGGTACGGTGACCCATACTCGGAATTTGTGCTCTGCTTTTAACCCATCCAAAGTGCACACACACAGCAGTGAACACACATACACCATGAACACACACCCAGAGCAGTGGGCAGCCATTTATGCTGCGGTGCCTGGGGAGCAGTTGGGGGTTCGGTGCCTTGCTCAAGGGCACCTCAGTCGTGGTATTGAGAGTGGAGAGAGCACTGTACATGCACTCCCCCCACCTACAATTCATGCTGGCCTGAGACTCAAACTCACAACCCTCCGATTGCAAGTCCGACTCTCTAACCATTAGGCCATGACTTCCCCAACAAGACTTACATTCTCACAACCTGGATTTTCTGTTGATCACTGAGACTTGGGTGAAGGTAGGGGACCAAGGGGATCCAGCTATCTATCACTTTTACAGCACCCAGCTATCATCAGTCAGAGTTGGCGGGCTAGCTACAATAGCTAAAGATTCGTTCAGACCTCGATGCTGACTGTTATCTTCTGCCACCTTCATGTGTTTAGAAACTCTGATTTGTTTTATTTACTCAGACCATCACATCTAATCCAAGATTCCATAGTAGAGTTTTCAGAGTTTGTAGGGGATAATCACTAAACACGATCGCATCCTTATTTTAGTTGACTTTAACATCCATTTATGTTGCCCCTCTAAGCAGCAAAAACTTAGTTTTTAAGCATCATTGACTATTTTAACCTGCTGGAGTGGGTTAATCATACTCATGGACATATTTTGGGCTTAATTTTGTCACATGGTCTATCTGTAACTGACCTTGAAGTTGTTGATTCAGTCATCTCTGCCCCTGCCTCTGATGGTACACAAGTCTGTGAATAACTGCCTAATTTTTGTGAGGATTTTTTCAAACTCTATAATGAGGTCAACCCTCATGTATCATTAGTCTCTATTATCTGATCTTAATGCTGAAAATAATTTTATAGTTTGCCCCAATGCTATTTTGGGGATTTCCGCCTGAAATTTTCCTACCTAAATTCAAAAGCTTCACATAGCCACATGCAGAGGTGTATATACAAAAGCTTGGTATAATTTTATAGGAAATCCTTTGAAATTACATAAAACACTGTTGAAATGGAAAATATATGTATATATAGGTTGTCTGTGTTATAATAAATAGGGAAAAAATAAGCCGCTTTTTATTTATTTTTAATTTTTTTTATAAACTGAAGTTTGAAATTGTATTGCTCAGGGTCTGAGTATGACTGCTTCATGGGACTTATTTTATGTGTTTCCAGCAGATGTAACCTAAAAGAGGAAAAATTAATAAAGGTTCATAAAGGAATTTATTTCTATCATAATCTATGTAAAGTTATTCTATTCCAGCTGAAGGAAGGAATAATACCCCTTTTTTGTATACAATATCCGCCATACATGCAATATCTTTATACAATTTTACAGAAAACACTTTGAAGTTACATAAAAAGCTGTTGTTTGTGACAAATAGTATTATTTATGCTGTTTTTCATATGATGAACCACCTCACCTTTTTATTTTTGTGTTCTAAACACTGTCTTTGAAAGTGGATAATTCAAAACTGTAAACTAGCAAACTGCTTTAAATTATAAAAAATATCTGGTGTATCACAATATAAAATAGAATCCACAATCTCCAGCTTCATATAATTTAATTTGTGTTCATTCTGTATTGGTATAATGACTATGGCATCTGACCTGCATCTCCATCACTGCCTCCTTTGTTTACCATTATCACTCTGTTTGTTTGGACACGCAAATCCGCTCCCCGAAGCTTGTAAACGACCTTCAGAGCATAAACAAACAAATATATGTTCATCCACACAGCACTGTAATAATCCATGTGTATTTACTGTGCTTTTACTGAGATGCCTCAAGTACTGTACTTTTCTGTCAATAAACAGCTTACCATATTGTTAGCTGAGCTTTCACGCTTCAAAATAAAGATTCAAATATATAAAAGAAACTAACACGCATATAGCCTCACCAGATGTGTGTTCTGTCCTCTCCATGGCGACGGTGGTCATCCATAACTTGTAGTATGATTATTATACAGTACATTGATAAACTCTGAGAAGCGGACATTTCTGCGTGTGATCCTTGTTGACAAACAGCGGTTGACTCAAAGTACCGTCGAGCACTGTGAGATCCGCTCACATCCGCTCAAAGGGAAGTGGTCGCTGACTGCCCACTCCCTTCCCCGCTGTTGGCGCAGAGGTGTCAAATACAGCACCACTGACCGGGCACACAGCTCAGAGTGACAGCTGAACAGACGAATGGCTCTGCACAAAGGAGCTCCGATTGATAGAACATGTTTCTGAGTCGAATAGATGTTGCAATGATATAGAGATCACAGGTCTGAAAGGAGCGCCTTTCTCTCCAAGTGCGCACTTGGACAAAACGCTTTATATCTCACAGATGGAAGCTTGCAGAAAGAAGAGATTCTAATCTAAAAGATTATATTGAGTATATAGGTATTTGTGGCTGTATGCAGCTGACTGAAGCGGTGCAACGAGGATAAATAATAATTTTCACTGAGGTGAAAAATTTTACATTGCGATTCTATTGAAGATCACTCAATAAAATGATCTACATCGTCAAATTCCTGAGAATGAGAGCTTTCTTGTGATATATGACTTCTGAAAAATTATTCCCAATCATTAGACGGAAATTTGTTTGTGGGAAAAATATATTCCTTAGCTTAATTTGACTACTTTATGAATCACAAAACCCCAATTAATGGTATTCTTTGTAAAGAAAACAGTCTAAGCTTTCAAATGAACCCATATATGGGCTGATACCATATAAGGAAGGCTTTGCAAATGAAACAAACATTTTGCAGGCTATTTTTGGACCCGGTACTGGGTCTACAGAGTCAAATTAAGCTCTTTACCCAAAATCTACAACTAAGTCAGAGCCATGGGTTGATCATAGTTGTAACGGATATGCAGATCATCGATTCATGGGTTAAATTCAGGCATAAAAAAATTAAACCCATTTTGCACTAATTGCCTGGCCTGGCGCCAGCCTGGCTGGACTTAAATTAATTTACGATACCCATGCAAGCCTCAAAGGAGAAATGAAAACCCCCAACCAAATTCCTGAAGACGAAGGAAACCTTTCTTAGAAGTTCCTTACTTTCATCATTTTATTAATAATATGTATTTTAAATATGTTTATGGATGGCATAAAATGGTTAATCCTTGTTATGTGAAGAGTATAAGTTGCTAGCTTATACTTTAGGAAATGTCTCTCCTCACTTTAACTTTCTCAAAGAGAGCCATGTTTCTGCAACCCCCACCCCTGCAAGTCGTAAAACTATGACCACCCTGGAGAACAGGACAGGAGAGAAGCCAAATCACTGGTTTCCTTTCCTTATGCATTCTAAACTTACCTTTTTGTTTTTATGTTTTATAAATGTATTACGTATTCCTTTTTGGTACATTAGATGTTTCCCATATAAATCGGGACTATCTGCAATTTAGCAGTGTGTGTTAATCTTTAATGTGTGTAATTCTGCATTTAAAGATACCTTCGTGTTTCTATCTGTTATATATATGTACTGTTTGGTGTTCTTCGAATCATCATGTTGTGACCGACCCATTTATCTAGAGCAAAGTAATGAAAAATGTATTTTAATCTGGAATTACAAACTTGCTAGAACTCCCCGATGAACTCGGAGAAGCCCTAAATCATCAGGGGGTTGTCTCCACAGAGACAAAGGAACTTCTCCCTCCGCTGCAGATCGCGGACATTCATTGGATGTTCCCTCGAAAAGGGGCGTGAACCATTTCAAGCTATAAGAATCGGCCGAACAAGATCCGCTCTCTCTTCCTCTCTTCTTCTCGTTCTTGGTTCTCGGACACGCTGCTCTCCTGTGTGACCCTCTGCGCGGCCTCGTGCCACGCTCATTTCAGCCCCCCCCCCTCAGCACAGAGCTGAGAGAAGAAGCCATTTTAATGGCTCCTTTGGAAGCTTTCGTTTTTGTTGTTTATTTTATTTTCTTTACTCAGTTTATTCAACTATTCGCCTCTCCACACAAGGAAGACGAATTCTGGAACATTGTTTGTTGAACCTTTCAAATACCTCGCGAGGACAGAACAAAGAACCACGTGCTACACGCTCACGCCAAGATCAAGCGCAGCGTGCACGCGCGTCACATGGCCTCCAGGACCACGCACGCTGTTTTCAAAAGGAACAGCGCGCAAAGCTCACACGCTCGACGCCGATCTCACGCCACGCACACTGGGCCATGCAAATATCAGTTTTCTATGGAGATTTAAATGCTGCTTTAAATTGTTGCTATGATCTGATCGTTGTTGGCTTCCAAAAGTTACTGACTATGATTTCCATACCTGAGCTCCTTATGTGATCTCATTCTATTTTCTCTCTCTCTCTCGCTCTCTCTCTCTCTTTTATTTGGATTCCGTTATGTCTTGTATAAAGCTTACTGTTTGTATTGTCGTACGCATATTTACTCTGTGTGATTTGTAGTTTGATGTATTACTAGTTGATTTATTAAAAACCCATATACTGACGATTGGCTTGGACTCCACCCCACTTACATTACGAGTCACTGAGATGTCTGATCTTTAGCTACAAGCTTTAAATTTAGAAACTAAATTTAATTTTTTTCCTTGAATTATAAGGCGTGATAACTTTATTGAAAATTGATAGGTCAACAGTGGTTTGCTGGACAAACCACTGTTTGATTTGCAGTAATTTACAGTAAGAGATATCACAATAATTGGTATGAAGAAGGGAATATGGACATATTAATGAGTAAGTTACAGTGCCCTGTGATTATTTATTGGTATAGGCAATTGAGCTATTTTTCATAATCAATCAAATTTAATGTAACTGTCATCTGAGATATAAATTAATCATATTCCTGATTAATTATTCAAATTCCCTATATATCATTTGAGTTAATTATTCTGTAAGACTCATTGTTGTTACATTATGGTGGAGAATGCGGGCATTTCAAACTTCGTTTTGTGAGCAATCAATCTGTGTATATGGTTTTTAATAATTTCTGCACGTGCGCTATGAAATTATGCAACGTTACTTGTGAGAAAAGTCGCAAGACGCGAACTCACTCAACTGCAGAGGTGTCAAGTAACGAAGTACAAATACTTCGTTACTGTACTTAAGTAGAAATTTGGGGTATCTATACTTTACTTGAGTGATTATTTTTCAGCCGACTTTTTACTTCTACTCCTTACATTTTCAGGCAAGTATCTGTACTTTCTACTCCTTACATTTTAAAAATAGCTTCGTTACTGCTATTTCATTTTCGGCTTGTTTTCATTCCGGCTTGTCATCATTCAAAAAAAAAAAAAAAAAAAACCTATCCAGATAAATCGCGCCATCCGGATGTAGTGAATTTGATTGTGGTTGGATGATAAGTATAATCATATACCATTCCGACACCCTATTGGTCTGTACGCGATCCATTGCACCTGCACGTGACACAAATCACATCACAGTCCAGCCAGGACAGTTTTTGGGTTCGTTTATCAAAAAATATATTTCTTAAAAGTAGGGTTGGGTATGGAAACGGTATCCGATCGCCTCAGAGTCAGTCCGCTTAAATTTCACATGAAACCAGCGTCAGACCGGTCTCCTCCCGTCTTTGAGCGCGCTCTTCAATCCGCAGAGGCGCAGACCGCGAACGGAGCAGTGCATGCGCACTTAAACAAACAGAGGACACGAGGTATGTGTTTTAAGATAGATTGTTAGAATATCCATATCTGTGCAGTTCTTTGTCATAAATACAGTTTACAAAAGGTCACGAGGTAGCAGTCGGTTTCTCATCTGTAAAGTTTTCGCTCATCACACCACAGGCGTTTTCTCCTGCGAAAATCTAACCCTTAACACATATGAACGAACACATACTTTAATTACACTTACTTAAATATACTTAATTTAATCATACGTACTTTATACATACACTACTGTATATGCAAATGTCTTAGACGCGTTAGTATTTTCACTTAAAAGAATGGTGTTCGGACAGTTATTTATATATTTTGTTGTACTTTGTCAGTATAAAATATCAGTTTACATTTCCAAACATTCATTTTGCCATTGTCAGACTGCTTGTGCATTCAAAATCGCACTAGATTATTATTAAAATTAATGGCAAATTGATATTTCCTACTGACACACTACAGCAAAAGATAAATAATAAATAACTGTCTTAAAACCCTTTTTGGGGAGAAAACACTAATTTTTCCATAAGACTTTTGCACAGTACTGTATTTTAAAAACGACATTGTTGCTACTTTATAAAGAATGAGCATACAGTAATTCACAGAACTGATTTAAGACAGTGACAGACAGCACTCATCTTAACTAAATATCAGAGTGAGTGGCAGAGATACAGTAGAAACATTATGTGTGGTTTTGTATTAAATAATGACCCAGATTGTGAAATACATTTATTAGCCTTAGATTAAGGGAAGCACAACTTGCACAACAAGCTATGGATTTATTTTAAATATTTGTAATGTTCTTTAAAGTTATCCATAGTGTTTTTTGTGGTTCTTTTTTTTTAAGTATTGGTTCAGGCACCGTTTAGGAGCCGATACCGTTTTAAAAGTATTGAAAAGGCACTTGACCCTACTTAAAACTTATTATTTCTCACTGGCTCATTTACCAAATGAGTGCTTTTTCTTCGTCCTCCACAAATTAAGCTACTGTAGGTAGTTCGGTAGCGAGACGTTTTAATAAATTAGCATTTTCGATTGACGATGTGATTGACAATGTTGTGATAAGTAGGCTATACCAACTTTGTTACTCGTTCGCCCCCGAACACTGGACATAGCAGACGTATGTACCAAATACAAGAAGCTGTCAATCAAGAAAGTATCAGGATTATGATTTCTTTTTCAGTTTTAGTTTTTGATTAATCACAAGTTATTGATGACAAGCCTCTGAAGTTTGACTTTTTGCACCATAACAATACTTATTGGCAACTAGTCATTATATCTCTAGTCCTTTAATGTATTTGCATTGTACTAAAGTGCGTTCATTTTAAATAGGCATATATGCGGCTGATGAAGACCTGAAGGTCGAAACGTTGCTTGATTAAATTCCTCTGGAGAAGTAGTTTTCAGTGTTCAGACTTCACTTCTTTATTTGTCTATATCATTTAGTTGTCTTGCACCTGCGTCCTAATTGGATGTTTGGGATGTGCACACCATTTTTGTATTTTCATATATGCGGCTGAAACAGGAAGCCTAGTGCATCCCAAATTTTTCAGCATGAACATTTTAATATAACATTATAGTCATTATGGCCTATGGCCTTTAGAAAAATGTTTTTGAGGCGGTGGGGTAGTGCACAATAGGCCCCTGTGGTGCGGCCTAAGTTTTGTTCTTAATGGCATTTTTTTCCCCTTACATTACTTTTACTTTTATACTTTAAGTAGTTTTTTAAACCAGTACTTTTACACTTTTACTTGAGTAAAAAGCTTGAGTTGATACTTCAACTGCTACAAAAGTCTTTTTAAACCCTAGTATCTATACTTCTACTTGAGTAATGAATGCCAGTACTTTTGACACCACTGCTCAACTGACTGAGGCAAAAAGCTGGTCAGTCAGCGCGCTAGGTATTTCTAGAAACTTAACAGTATAGTCACTGTTATTTTTAATGAAAGTAAACTGCAGTATAATGTTAAAAGTATCCTGTTAAGAAAGACCAAAATCTTTTTACAGTGAGAACATTTTTATATGAATAATTAAAAGATAAAGAAATCTTTTATTAGTTGCAACATGTAAATCTGAACATGAGCGATGTTCCTCTGATTCAGTTAAAAAGGCCTTGCTTATTAAATATCGTTATTGAATTCGTGGTAAACCACATGATATTCAAAAAAATAAACGATAAAAACTCCTGGTCTAAAATTGGCTTAGCTACCCGATTTTAAACCTAAAACATTTAAATCATAAGTGCTATTTTGATAAATGTTTATTGGAGTCAACAGTTGGAAAATTCCTGTTTTTGTTACATTTGTGTTTTGGAAGTGAACGGATCCTTCCTTTACCCTATGTTAATATAGCACCTCAGAGATTAAAACCTTTGGTTTGTTACTTGTGATTTTTGATGCAGAAAATCAGCCTGACAAACGATCAGATAATTTCTAAGTCATATTGAAATTGTAATTCCGCTATCTAAACACCAGAGGGAACGCGTGGGTTAGAAATTTCAGGGTACACCCTGCTTTCTGATTCCAGCTTGCATGAGTGCAAAGCTGCCATCCTGTGGCCATTTCAGATAATGCGCTCTGATTGCTAATTTATAATCCCCTGTGATGTATTTGAATTTGATGTCTAAATTCTAGATAATTATTTGCATTTACAGCTTTGCTCGTGCGAATATTATTACAGGGAAACAAAAGAATGTTCCCTGCCTTTGACTGTTTACATTTACTTTGAGTTTGGTTCAAACATGATTTGAATTAAAATGTGATTGTTAATATTGGAAATCTAGATGTGTCAGGTCAACTACGGTTTGACCCACTTAGAAGGTAAGCCATCTTGTGGCAGTCTCCTGTTAAATCGACTAACAGACCTCTGTCTTTTCCATTCTGTTTTGAATTGCATGTCCACTTTTACCCTTTTTGATTAATCTCACCCTGTTTGATTAATTTCATGATTATTAATGATAACTTACAAGCTATCATGGGTTATTATAGGATATTATTCAGATTTTCCTTTTAATTCTTACATGCTTATTTTAAATTTTGATTTAAACCAGTTTGAATTTTTAATTTGAATTAAGTTTTCTGCTCAGCAGGTTAAAGACAGAGAAGCAGTACTCCCCCCCCCCTTGTGGTGAAAACCAGCTACTCCTTCTCTCTTGTTTCATTCCTGTCTTTTAATTTGATGTTTATTATTTTGCTTCTCTCTTTTGACTTAGGTTATTTTGATAATTACCATTATTATCATAATTCCTTTGTTTTGTTTTATTATTATTATTAGGTAAAGCTGTTACCTTTTCTCTCTACATATATAGTTACTCAATTGATGTTAAACAAACCAAACCTTAATTAACTTTAAGTTTCCTTTGTTCATCCTTTGTGTATTTGATTGTAGAACTCCCTCGGTGATTGGACAGTCATCTCAGGTTTCCAGTGAGCAAGGCTGCCCGACCGGTGTTACCGATACTGGCTGCGAGTGAAACTCTGTTCCTCTTGTGTCTGTCCGTTAGTGGCACGCATAAAACATCAGCAATTTGGCTCTCCAAAGGTTGTGCTAAAGTCACAAGCTTTTCGTTGCCAGAGTAACGGAGGACCGGGGACACTGCGGTTGAGTGTTTGGGGAGCGCCGGAGAGGTTGACCAAGCCACTGGTTCCCACCTGAATGAATTCAATTCAACCAGGTGAACCAAAAGTGATAAAAACTATCCACTTATTATAAGCCACTGAATATTAGATATTCCCCCGGATATATTTTAAGTGTTTGACCCTTTTGCTTCTTTAAGCCACACCATATCTCTAGGTTTCCTACCCAGATAGCCCACTCACCTGTTGGCCCTATCTTAAAACCTAGCAGTAGGCTAAGGCCTCCTCATTCTCACTAACACATGTGGCTCACTAACTGCTTGTGCATTCAAAATCGCACTAGATTATTATTAAAATTAATGGCAAATTGATATTTCCTACTGACACACTACAGCAAAAGATAAATAATAAATAACTGTCTTAAAACCCTTTTTGGGGAGAAAACACTAATTTTTCCATAAGACTTTTGCACAGTACTGTATTTTAAAAACGACATTGTTGCTACTTTATAAAGAATGAGCATACAGTAATTCACAGAACTGATTTAAGACAGTGACAGACAGCACTCATCTTAACTAAATATCAGAGTGAGTGGCAGAGATACAGTAGAAACATTATGTGTGGTTTTGTATTAAATAATGACCCAGATTGTGAAATACATTTATTAGCCTTAGATTAAGGGAAGCACAACTTGCACAACAAGCTATGGATTTATTTTAAATATTTGTAATGTTCTTTAAAGTTATCCATAGTGTTTTTTGTGGTTCTTTTTTTTTAAGTATTGGTTCAGGCACCGTTTAGGAGCCGATACCGTTTTAAAAGTATTGAAAAGGCACTTGACCCTACTTAAAACTTATTATTTCTCACTGGCTCATTTACCAAATGAGTGCTTTTTCTTCGTCCTCCACAAATTAAGCTACTGTAGGTAGTTCGGTAGCGAGACGTTTTAATAAATTAGCATTTTCGATTGACGATGTGATTGACAATGTTGTGATAAGTAGGCTATACCAACTTTGTTACTCGTTCGCCCCCGAACACTGGAC